>NW_026576054.1:7500-12831 GCF_028641065.1 Leucoraja erinaceus | reverse complement strand
AGGAGTTTAGCTGATGGGATCAACAAGTGCTGGACAAAGCTCTGAGGGCTTCACCGCCGCATGTGTTGTTTGAGCAGAACTTCTCCTTCTCCGCCGATTTTGGCAAAGCAGCGTAAACAGCGCAATAGCGGTGCGGATCTGGGGAAACCAGATGCGGAGGAGGTGGAGGAAGGGGATCATGGTCGTCGAGGCGAGGGGAGGGAGACTCCTACTAGAGGTGGGAAGAGCTTCCTAGGATCAGAGATGGATCTTCCTCCTAGGAGATGTGTGTGTGGGGACTTTCCACCAGCGAAGAGGGAGTTCTTCTACCAGGAGATCTGTCCACCCAGAATTTGGGGACCTCCAACTAGAGCGGCGATGGGATCTTCACTACCAAAGGTGCCGAGATCTCACTCCAGAGGGGAGGGAGATCTTCTGGTGAGAGAACTTCCAACCATAGTTGAAGGCGACCTTCCCCTTAGGTGATGAATACACACGAGTGTGAGGACCGTTCCTTACTGCGAGTTGGGTGTCGTCCTAAGAGGTGAAGGTGACGCTTTCCTAGTAGAGGTGGGACTTGCTAGGGGAGGAGATTGACCTTCCTTATACCAAAGATGTTGAGAGTCTTCACTCCAGAATGTGATGGAGATCGTATTCTAGGAGGAGGTCCAACCAAAAGTTGTAGAACTTTCAAATTGATACCTCCAAAACCAGAGATAGTTGAGATCTTCCTACGGAGCGGGTGGAACCTTCGGACGTGATGGGACCTTCTAGGAAAATCTGGTGGACCTTCTAACCAGAGATAATGGAGATCTTCCTTAGGAGAGGTGGGAGAACTTCCAACCTGAGATTGGAGGACCTTCCTAGGAGGTGATGGAGACCTTCCTACTAGAGGTGAGAAGAGCTTCCTACCTCAGAGATGGACCTCTCCCAGGAGATGTGTGTGGGGGGGGGGATCTTTCCACCAGGAATGAAGGGGTTCCTCTCCCAGGAGATGTGGGAGAGAATCTGGACCTCCCTAGGAGGCGATGAGGCCTTCCTCCTACCAAAGATGCTGAGATGTTCACTCCAGATGTGATGGAGATCTTCTGGTGAGAGAACTTCCAACCAGATGTTGTGGGACCTTCTTAGGAGGTGATGAACCTTCACAGCAGAGGTGAGGACCTTCCTACTAGAGGTGGGTCTTCCTAGGAGGCGATGGAGCCTTCCTCCTACCAAAGATGCTGAGATCTTCACTCCAGAGGTGATGGAGATCTTCTGGTGAGAGAACTTCCAACCAGAGGATGATATCTCCAAACCAGAGATAGTTGAGATCTTCCTACTAGAGTTGGGTCTTCCTAAGAGGTGATGGACCTCCTAGTAGAGGTGGAACTTACTAGGAGAGGAGATGGGCCTTTCCTACCAAAGATGGTGAGATCTTCACTCCAGATGTGATGGAGATCTTCTACTAGTGAGATGTGGAAGAACTTCCAACCAGAGGATGATATCTCCAAACCAGAGATAGTTGAGATCTTCCTACGGAGGGAGTTGGACCTTCGGAGGAGATGGGACCTTCTAGGAAAATCTGGTGGACCTTCTAACCAGAGATAATGGCGATCTTCCTTAGGAGAGGTGGGGAGAACTTCCAACCTGAGATTGGAGGACCTTCCTAGGAGGCGATGAACCTTCACACCAGAGGTGAGGACCTTCCTACTAGAGTTGGGTCTTCCTAGGAGGCGATGGAGCCTTCCTCCTACCAAAGATGCTGAGATCTTCACTCCAGAGGTGATGGAGATCTTCTGGTGAGAGAACTTCCAACCAGAGGATGATATCTCCAAACCAGAGATAGTTGAGATCTTCCTACGGAGGGGGTGGGACCTTCGGGGGTGATGGGACCTTCTAGGAAAATCTGGTGGACCTTCTAACCAGAGATAATGGCGACCTTCCTTAGGAGAGGTGGGGAGAACTTCCAACCTGAGATTGGAGGACCTTCCTAGGAGGTGATGGAGACCTTCCTACTAGAGGTGGGAAGAGCTTCCTACCTCAGAGATGGACCTCTCCCAGGAGATGTGTGTGTGGGGGGATCTTTCCACCAGGAATGAAGGGGGTTCCTCTCCCAGGAGATGTGGGAGAGAATTTGGACCTTCCTAGGAGGCGATGGGGCCTTCCTCCTACCAAAGATGCTGAGATCTTCACTCCAGATGTGATGGAGATCTTCTGGTGAGAGAACTTCCAACCAGAAGTTGTAGGACCTTCTTAGGAGGTGATGAACCTTCACACCAGAGGTGAGGACCTTCCTACTAGAGGTGGGTCTTCCTAAGAGGTGATGGGCCTCCTAGTAGAGGTGGGACTTACTAGGAGAGGAGATGGGACCTTCCTACCAAAGATGTTGGAGTCTTCACTCCAGATGTGGAGATCTTCTTCTAGTAGGAGGTGGGTGAACTTCCAAATTATAGGACCTTCCTATATGGCGAGGAGACCCTTCCTGCTAGAGTTGGGTCTTCCTAAGAGGTGATGGACCTTCCTCCTACCAAAGATGCTGAGATCTTCACTCCAGATGTGATGGAGATCTTCTGCTAGTGAGATGTGGAAGAACTTCCAACCAGAGGATGATATCTCCAAACCAGAGATAGTTGAGATCTTCCTAGGAGATGGGAGAGAACCTCCTAGCGGAGTTTGCAGGACCTACCTAAGAGGTGTTGGGCGAGAGGCAAGGGAGACCTTCCTAGGAGAGTTAAGGGACTTGGAGGTCCCTCAAACCAGTCCTGGGTTCCCAGGGGAGGTGGGAAGACCTACCTACCTACCTATGATAGGATCCTCCTAGATGAGGGAACCTTTTCCTAGCGGAGAGAACGGGAATCCTGGAGAGAGGAGAGGGATTGGGGAGACCTTATCAACGCTAAGACCTCACCCACACTGCCAACCTTCTATCTCCCTCCCCCCCTCTCTCTCTCATGACCTGGTCTTCCCCCCCCATTCTGATGTAACAGGACAAGGGGTGACATCAAATGGGGAGGGGGAGCTAGAGGGGGGGGGGGGGGCTGAGAATAGGAGGTAGCCTTCATAACAAGAGGAGTCGAGTCTAGGAGCAAAGAGGTCCTTCTGCAGTTGTACAGGGCCCTGGTGAGACCACACCTGGAGTATTGTGTACAGTTTTGGCCTGTTGGCCTTCATAACAAGAGGAGTTGAGTCTTGGAGCAAAGAGGTCCTTCTGCAGTTGTACAGGGCCCTGGTGAGACCACACCTGGAGTATTGTGTGCAGTTTTGGCCTGTTGGCCTTCATAACAAGAGGAGTTGAGTCTAGGAGCAAAGAGGTCCTTCTGCAGTTGTACAGGGCCCTGGTGACAGGGCCCTGGTGAGACCACACCTGGAGTATTGTGTGCAGTTTTGGCCTGTTGGCCTTCATAACAAGAGGAGTTGAGTCTAGGAGCAAAGAGGTCCTTCTGCAGTTGTACAGGGTCTTGGTGAGACCACACCTGGAGTATTGTGTACAGTTTTGGTCCCCTAATTTGAGGAAGGACATTCTTGCTATTGAGGGAGCCCAGCGTAGGTTCACCAGGTTAATTCCCGGGATGGCGGGACTGTCATATGTTGTACAGGGCCCTAGTGAGACCACACCTGGAGTATTGTGTACAGTTTTGGCCTGTTGGCCTTCATAACAAGAGGAGTTGAGTCTAGGAGCAAAGAGGTCCTTCTGCAGTTGTACAGGGCCCTGGTGAGACCACACCTGGAGTATTGTGTGCAGTTTTGGTCCCCTAATTTGAGGAAGGACATTCTTGCTATTGAGGGAGCCCAGCGTAGGTTCACCAGGTTAATTCCCGGGATGGCGGGACTGTCATATGCTGAGAGAATGTGGAGCGGCTGTGGGCTTGTACACTCTGTGGAGTTTAGAAGGATGAGAGGGCATCTCATTGAAACATATATGAGATTGTTAAGGGGTTTGGACACGCTAGAGGCAGGAAACATGTTCCCGATGTTGGGGGAGTCCAGAACCAGGGGCCACACACACACACACACACACACACACACACACACACACACACACACGCACACACACACACACACAGTATTATCTAACACACACACAACACCACACACACTTCATAACAAGGGGAAATACAGTTTAAATAAATAAAGAGTTCAACGATGTTACTAAACAGCTTAGCTGGTTTTCTTGCTGTGTCTTGCAGTTGTTGGAGTATTGTGTGCAGTTTTGGCCTGTTGGCCTTCATAACAAGAGGAGTTGAGTCTAGGAGCAAAGAGGTCCTTCTGCAGTTTGGAAAAACAATGTTTTTCTCATCTCGGTTCTAAAAGATTTCCCCCTTATCCTTAAGCTGTGACCCCTTGTCCTGGACTTCCCCAACATCGGGAACAATCTTCCTGCATCTAGCCTGTCCAACCCCTTAAGAATTTTGTAAGTTTTCTATAAGATCCCCCCTCAATCTTCTAAACTCCAGTGAATACAAGCCGAGTCTTTTCAACCTTTCCTCATATGACAGTCCCGCCATCCCGGGAATTAACCTGGTGAACCTACGCTGGGCTCCCTCAATAGCAAGGATGTCCTTCCTCAAATTAGGGGACCAAAACTGTACACAATACTCCAGGTGTGGTCTCACCAAGACCCTGTACAACTGCAGAAGGACCTCCCTGCTCCTAGACTCAAATCCTCTATGGCAAGAATGTCCTTCCTCAGATTAGGAGACCAAAACTGTACGCAATACTCCAGGTGTGGTCTCACCAAGACCCTGTACAACTGCAGTAGAACCTCCCTGCTCCTAGACTCAAATCCTTTTGCTATGAAAGCTAACATACCATTGGCTTTCTTCACTGCCTGCTGCACCTGCATGCCTACTTTCAATGACTGGTGTACCATGACACCCAGGTCTCGTTGCATCTCCCCTTTTCCCATCTTGACACCATTCAGATAATAGTCTACTTTCCTGTTTTTGCCACCACAAAGTGGATAACCTCACATTTATCCACATTAAACTGCATCTGCCATGCATCTGCCCGCTCCCTCAATAGCAAGAATGTCTTTCCTCAGATTAGGGGACCAAAACTGTACGCAATACTCCAGGTGTGGTCTCACCAAGACCCTGTACAACTGCAGTAGAACCTCCCTGCTCCTAGACTCAAATCCTCTATGGCAAGAATGTCCTTCCTCAGATTAGGAGACCAAAACTGTACGCAATACTGTTCAATACTAATCTGTGGAATACTCTGCCACAGAATTGCTTCCTTAAGATAGCAAAAGGCAAAAGGATTTGAGTCTAGGAGCAGGGAGGATCTACTGCAGTTGTACAGGGCCCTGGTGAGACCACACCCGGAGTATTGTGTGCAGTTTTGGCCTGTTGGCCTTCATAACAAGAGGAA
>NW_026576054.1:0-2500 GCF_028641065.1 Leucoraja erinaceus | reverse complement strand
TGTGTTGGCTTGGTCTCAGGGCAAGCTCGGGAACTCCTTAGTGAAGGCCTCCATGAACTCTTGGAACTCATAGGCGTCGGGCAAGATTGTGGAGAGCAGGTAGACACGAGGGTTCTGAATTCCCTCGGCTTGAAGCTTCTTAGTGAAGTGTTTGTGGACCTCCTTGAGGAGGTTGTCCAGCCCGAAGTTTTCCTGCTGTGTCTCCCGAACGTATATGTCCAGTTTGGTGCGAATGAAAATGAATTCCTTGTCCATTTTCTGGATCTCCTTGGCCAGGCGTATGACCTCCTCGCTCATCCGGGAGCTGGCCGTCAGGATGAAGAAGTCGAAGGGCCCCAAATCGTTGTCCTCCATCCCGTCGGGAATGCCGGGAAGATCCCAGATCTGGACCAGGTGGTTGGCGGGGAAGACGTGGGATTTGGCGATGGCCGGCCGGGAAGCGGGGGATTCGCTGACGGCATCGTCGTGCACCACCTCCGGGTCGAGCCCAACCATCGCCCGGACTAAGGTGGTCTTCCCCGAACCCAGGGGCCCCGTGACGGCAACGTTGACCACACGCTTGCTGGGCGTGGCAAATATCAGCGAGGTGGAGAATTTGCTGCGGTTTTCGTGCTGCCGGGGGATGGGGCCCTTGGGGGTGGGGCTGGGGCAGGGCAACAGGCACGTGGTGGACGGGGTGGTGATGAAGGAGCTGACCACCGTGTTGTTGCCGTGATGGGACGTCTGCAGTGGCGCGGGGCCCAGGGCTGGTGGCGGAGAGGAGCGGCGGTGCCACCCGAACAAACTCATCAGCAACTCATAGAAGAACATCATCATTTCCTTCACGGAGGAGAGAGGAAGAGGGAGAGGGAGAGAGAGAGAGGGAGGGAGGGAGAGAGGGAGAGAGAGATATTAGATTAGGTAATAAAAAGCAATAAGACACACACTTAACACAATTTAACATGGAGGGAGGGAGAGAACATAGAGAGGAGAGAGGGAGGGAGAGAGAGAGAGATATTTAGATTAGGTAATAAAAAGCAATAAGACACACACTTAACACAATTTAACGTGGGAGAGATTAACATAATAGAGAGAGGGAGATAGAGAGAGAGAGGGAGGGAGAGAGGGAGAGAGGGAGAGGGGAGAGATATTAGATTAGATAATAAAAAACAATAAGACACACACTTAACACAATTTAACGTGGGAGGGATTAATATAATAGAGAGAGATAGAGGGAGATATTAGATTAGATTAGATCCTTAATTTGACGAAATGTCATTGCATGCAACAAAACACACACTTAACACAAATTAATATGCAAGGGATTAACATAATAGAGGGAGAGGGAGAGAGAGAGAGAGGAGATTAGATTAGATCCTTAATTTGTTGAAATGTCGTTGCATGCAACAAAACACACACTTAACACAAATTAGGAGAGAGAGAGACGGAGAGATAGAGAGAGAGAGAGAGAGATATTAGATTAGATAATAAAAAACAATAAGACACACACTTAACACAATTTAACATAATGGAGGGAGGGAGAGAGAGAGAGAGGGAGAGAGAGAGAGAGAGAGAGAGAGAGAGAGGGAGGGAGAGGGAGAGAGGGAGAGGGAGAGGAGAGAGAGAGAGATAGAGAGGGATAGAGGGAAGCAATAAGACACACAGAGAGAGAG
Source organism: Leucoraja erinaceus (assembly GCF_028641065.1). NCBI lineage: Eukaryota > Metazoa > Chordata > Chondrichthyes > Rajiformes > Rajidae > Leucoraja > Leucoraja erinaceus. The sequence continues at coordinate 848 of NW_026576054.1, read as the reverse complement.
ACAGACAGAGATAGAGCAAGGAGAGAATAGAGAGAGAGAGATAGAGAGAGAGAGAGAGAGAGAGAGAGAGGGAGAGAGAGAGAGAGATATAGAGAGATCATTGCAATACAATAAGACACACACTTAACACAATTTAACATGGGAGAGATTAACATAATAGAGAGAGATATTAGATTAGATAATAAAAAGCAACTAAACACACACTTAACACAAATTAACATGCAAGGGATTAACATAATAGAGAGGGAGAGAGAGAGATATAGATTAGATTAGATCCTTAATTTGACGAAATGTCGTTGCATGCAACAAAACACACACTTAACACAATTTAACGTGGGAGAGATTAACATAATAGCGAGAGAGAGAGAGAGAGGGAGAGAGAGAGATAGGGAGAGAGAGACGGAAAAAGCAATAAGACACACACTTAACACAATTTAACGTGGGAGAGATTAACATAATAGAGAGAGAGAGGGAGAGAGAGAGAGAGAAAGAGACACTTAACACAAATTAACATGCAAGGGATTAATATAATAGAGAGGGAGAGAGATATTAGATTAGATTAGATCCTTAATTTGACGAAATGTCATTGCATGCAACAAAAAGGGGAGAGAGTGACAGAAAGAAAGAGAGGGAGAGACGGAGAGAGAGGGGAGAGAGAGGGAGAGAGGGAGGGTGAGATAGAGAGAGAGAGGGATAGATAGGAAGGGAGGAGTGAGAGAGGGGAGGTGACAGAGAGAGAGCGAGAGGGGAGAGAGAGAGAGAGAGAGAGATATTACGATTAGGTAATACAAAAGCAATAAGAAACACACACTTAACACAATTAGGATTAGAGACGAGAGAGGGAGAGA
>NW_026576053.1:2500-13003 GCF_028641065.1 Leucoraja erinaceus | reverse complement strand
GTGTGTGTGTGTGTGTGTGTGTGTGTGTGTGTGTGTGTGTGTGTGTGTGTGTGTGTGTGTGTGTGTGTGTGTGTGTGTGTGTGTGTGTGTGTGTGTGTGTGTGTGTGTGTGTGTGTGTGTGTGTGTGTGTGTGTGTGTGTGTGTGTGTGTGTGTGTGTGTGTGTGTGTGTGTGTGTGTGTGTGTGTGTGTGTGTGTGTGTGTGTGTGTGTGTGTGTGTGTGTGTGTGTGTGTGTGTGTGTGTGTGTGTGTGTGTGTGTGTGTGTGTGTGTGTGTGTGTGTGTGTGTGTGTGTGTGTGTGTGTGTGTGTGTGTGTGTGTGTGTGTGTGTGTGTGTGTGTGTGTGTGTGTGTGTGTGTGTGTGTGTGTGTGTGTGTGTGTGTGTGTGTGTGTGTGTGTGTGTGTGTGTGTGTGTGTGTGTGTGTGTGTGTGTGTGTGTGTGTGTGTGTGTGTGTGTGTGTGTGTGTGTGTGTGTGTGTGTGTGTGTGTGTGTGTGTGTGTGTGTGTGTGTGTGTGTGTGTGTGTGTGTGTGTGTGTGTGTGTGTGTGTGTGTGTGTGTGTGTGTGTGTGTGTGTGTGTGTGTGTGTGTGTGTGTGTGTGTGTGTGTGTGTGTGTGTGTGTGTGTGTGTGTGTGTGTGTGTGTGTGTGTGTGTGTGTGTGTGTGTGTGTGTGTGTGTGTGTGTGTGTGTGTGTGTGTGTGTGTGTGTGTGTGTGTGTGTGTGTGTGTGTGTGTGTGTGTGTGTGTGTGTGTGTGTGTGTGTGTGTGTGTGTGTGTGTGTGTGTGTGTGTGTGTGTGTGTGTGTGTGTGTGTGTGTGTGTGTGTGTGTGTGGTGTGTGTGTGTGTGTGTGTGTGTGTGTGTGTGTGTGTGTGTGTGTGTGTGTGTGTGTGTGTGTGTGTGTGTGTGTGTGTGTGTGTGTGTGTGTGTGTGTGTGTGTGTGTGTGTGTGTGTGTGTGTGTGTGTGTGTGTGTGTGTGTGTGTGTGTGTGTGTGTGTGTGTGTGTGTGTGTGTGTGTGTGTGTGTGTGTGTGTGTGTGTGTGTGTGTGTGTGTGTGTGTGTGTGTGTGTGTGTGTGTGTGTGTGTGTGTGTGTGTGTGTGTGTGTGTGTGTGTGTGTGTGTGTGTGTGTGTGTGTGTGTGTGTGTGTGTGTGTGTGTGTGTGTGTGTGTGTGTGTGTGTGTGTGTGTGTGTGTGTGTGTGTGTGTGTGTGTGTGTGTGTGTGTGTGTGTGTGTGTGTGTGTGTGTGTGTGTGTGTGTGTGTGTGTGTGTGTGTGTGTGTGTGTGTGTGTGTGTGTGTGTGTGTGTGTGTGTGTGTGTGTGTGTGTGTGTGTGTGTGTGTGTGTGTGTGTGTGTGTGGTGTGTGTGTGTGTGTGTGTGTGTGTGTGTGTGTGTGTGTGTGTGTGTGTGTGTGTGTGTGTGTGTGTGTGTGTGTGTGTGTGTGTGTGTGTGTGTGTGTGTGTGTGTGTGTGTGTGTGTGTGTGTGTGTGTGTGTGTGTGTGTGTGTGTGTGTGTGTGTGTGTGTGTGTGTGTGTGTGTGTGTGTGTGTGTGTGTGTGTGTGTGTGTGTGTGTGTGTGTGTGTGTGTGTGTGTGTGTGTGTGTGTGTGTGTGTGTGTGTGTGTGTGTGTGTGTGTGTGTGTGTGTGTGTGTGTGTGTGTGTGTGTGTGTGTGTGTGTGTGTGTGTGTGTGTGTGTGTGTGTGTGTGTGTGTGTGTGTGTGTGTGTGTGTGTGTGTGTGTGTGTGTGTGTGTGTGTGTGTGTGTGTGTGTGTGTGTGTGTGTGTGTGTGTGTGTGTGTGTGTGTGTGTGTGTGTGTGTGTGTGTGTGTGTGTGTGTGTGTGTGTGTGTGTGTGTGTGTGTGTGTGTGTGTGTGGTGTGTGTGTGTGTGTGTGTGTGTGTGTGTGTGTGTGTGTGTGTGTGTGTGTGTGTGTGTGTGTGTGTGTGTGTGTGTGTGTGTGTGTGTGTGTGTGTGTGTGTGTGTGTGTGTGTGTGTGTGTGTGTGTGTGTGTGTGTGTGTGTGTGTGTGTGTGTGTGTGTGTGTGTGTGTGTGTGTGTGTGTGTGTGTGTGTGTGTGTGTGTGTGTGTGTGTGTGTGTGTGTGTGTGTGTGTGTGTGTGTGTGTGTGTGTGTGTGTGTGTGTGTGTGTGTGTGTGTGTGTGTGTGTGTGTGTGTGTGTGTGTGTGTGTGTGTGTGTGTGTGTGTGTGTGTGTGTGTGTGTGTGTGTGTGTGTGTGTGTGTGTGTGTGTGTGTGTGTGTGTGTGTGTGTGTGTGTGTGTGTGTGTGTGTGTGTGTGTGTGTGTGTGTGTGTGTGTGTGTGTGTGTGTGTGTGTGTGTGTGTGTGTGTGTGTGTGTGTGTGTGTGTGTGTGTGTGTGTGTGTGTGTGTGTGTGTGTGTGTGTGTGTGGTGTGTGTGTGTGTGTGTGTGTGTGTGTGTGTGTGTGTGTGTGTGTGTGTGTGTGTGTGTGTGTGTGTGTGTGTGTGTGTGTGTGTGTGTGTGTGTGTGTGTGTGTGTGTGTGTGTGTGTGTGTGTGTGTGTGTGTGTGTGTGTGTGTGTGTGTGTGTGTGTGTGTGTGTGTGTGTGTGTGTGTGTGTGTGTGTGTGTGTGTGTGTGTGTGTGTGTGTGTGTGTGTGTGTGTGTGTGTGTGTGTGTGTGTGTGTGTGTGTGTGTGTGTGTGTGTGTGTGTGTGTGTGTGTGTGTGTGTGTGTGTGTGTGTGTGTGTGTGTGTGTGTGTGTGTGTGTGTGTGTGTGTGTGTGTGTGTGTGTGTGTGTGTGTGTGTGTGTGTGTGTGTGTGTGTGTGTGTGTGTGTGTGTGTGTGTGTGTGTGTGTGTGTGTGTGTGTGTGTGTGTGTGTGTGTGTGTGTGTGTGTGTGTGTGTGTGTGTGTGTGTGTGTGTGTGTGTGTGTGTGTGTGTGTGTGTGTGTGTGTGTGTGTGTGTGTGTGTGTGTGTGTGTGTGTGTGTGTGTGTGTGTGTGTGTGTGTGTGTGTGTGTGTGTGTGTGTGTGTGTGTGTGTGTGTGTGTGTGTGTGTGTGTGTGTGTGTGTGTGTGTGTGTGTGTGTGTGTGTGTGTGTGTGTGTGTGTGTGTGTGTGTGTGTGTGTGTGTGTGTGTGTGTGTGTGTGTGTGTGTGTGTGTGTGTGTGTGTGTGTGTGTGTGTGTGTGTGTGTGTGTGTGTGTGTGTGTGTGTGTGTGTGTGTGTGTGTGTGTGTGTGTGTGTGTGTGTGTGTGTGTGTGTGTGTGTGTGTGTGTGTGTGTGTGTGTGTGTGTGTGTGTGTGTGTGTGTGTGTGTGTGTGTGTGTGTGTGTGTGTGTGTGTGTGTGTGTGTGTGTGTGTGTGTGTGTGTGTGTGTGTGTGTGTGTGTGTGTGTGTGTGTGTGTGTGTGTGTGTGTGTGTGTGTGTGTGTGTGTGTGTGTGTGTGTGTGTGTGTGTGTGTGTGTGTGTGTGTGTGTGTGTGTGTGTGTGTGTGTGTGTGTGTGTGTGTGTGTGTGTGTGTGTGTGTGTGTGTGTGTGTGTGTGTGTGTGTGTGTGTGTGTGTGTGTGTGTGTGTGTGTGTGTGTGTGTGTGTGTGTGTGTGTGTGTGTGTGTGTGTGTGTGTGTGTGTGTGTGTGTGTGTGTGTGTGTGTGTGTGTGTGTGTGTGTGTGTGTGTGTGTGTGTGTGTGTGTGTGTGTGTGTGTGTGTGTGTGTGTGTGTGTGTGTGTGTGTGTGTGTGTGTGTGTGTGTGTGTGTGTGTGTGTGTGTGTGTGTGTGTGTGTGTGTGTGTGTGTGTGTGTGTGTGTGTGTGTGTGTGTGTGTGTGTGTGTGTGTGTGTGTGTGTGTGTGTGTGTGTGTGTGTGTGTGTGTGTGTGTGTGTGTGTGTGTGTGTGTGTGTGTGTGTGTGTGTGTGTGTGTGTGTGTGTGTGTGTGTGTGTGTGTGTGTGTGTGTGTGTGTGTGTGTGTGTGTGTGTGTGTGTGTGTGTGTGTGTGTGTGTGTGTGTGTGTGTGTGTGTGTGTGTGTGTGTGTGTGTGTGTGTGTGTGTGTGTGTGTGTGTGTGTGTGTGTGTGTGTGTGTGTGTGTGTGTGTGTGTGTGTGTGTGTGTGTGTGTGTGTGTGTGTGTGTGTGTGTGTGTGTGTGTGTGTGTGTGTGTGTGTGTGTGTGTGTGTGTGTGTGTGTGTGTGTGTGTGTGTGTGTGTGTGTGTGTGTGTGTGTGTGTGTGTGTGTGTGTGTGTGTGTGTGTGTGTGTGTGTGTGTGTGTGTGTGTGTGTGTGTGTGTGTGTGTGTGTGTGTGTGTGTGTGTGTGTGTGTGTGTGTGTGTGTGTGTGTGTGTGTGTGTGTGTGTGTGTGTGTGTGTGTGTGTGTGTGTGTGTGTGTGTGTGTGTGTGTGTGTGTGTGTGTGTGTGTGTGTGTGTGTGTGTGTGTGTGTGTGTGTGTGTGTGTGTGTGTGTGTGTGTGTGTGTGTGTGTGTGTGTGTGTGTGTGTGTGTGTGTGTGTGTGTGTGTGTGTGTGTGTGTGTGTGTGTGTGTGTGTGTGTGTGTGTGTGTCTGTGTGTGTGTGTGTGTGTGTGTGTGTGTGTGTGGTGTGTGTGTGTGTGTGTGTGTGTGTGTGTGTGTGTGTGTGTGTGTGTGTGTGTGTGTGTGTGTGTGTGTGTGTGTGTGTGTGTGTGTGTGTGTGTGTGTGTGTGTGTGTGTGTGTGTGTGTGTGTGTGTGTGTGTGTGTGTGTGTGTGTGTGTGTGTGTGTGTGTGTGTGTGTGTGTGTGTGTGTGTGTGTGTGTGTGTGTGTGTGTGTGTGTGTGTGTGTGTGTGTGTGTGTGTGTGTGTGTGTGTGTGTGTGTGTGTGTGTGTGTGTGTGTGTGTGTGTGTGTGTGTGTGTGTGTGTGTGTGTGTGTGTGTGTGTGTGTGTGTGTGTGTGTGTGTGTGTGTGTGTGTGTGTGTGTGTGTGTGTGTGTGTGTGTGTGTGTGTGTGTGTGTGTGTGTGTGTGTGTGTGTGTGTGTGTGTGTGTGTGTGTGTGTGTGTGTGTGTGTGTGTGTGTGTGTGTGTGTGTGTGTGTGTGTGTGTGTGTGTGTGTGGTGTGTGTGTGTGTGTGTGTGTGTGTGTGTGTGTGTGTGTGTGTGTGTGTGTGTGTGTGTGTGTGTGTGTGTGTGTGTGTGTGTGTGTGTGTGTGTGTGTGTGTGTGTGTGTGTGTGTGTGTGTGTGTGTGTGTGTGTGTGTGTGTGTGTGTGTGTGTGTGTGTGTGTGTGTGTGTGTGTGTGTGTGTGTGTGTGTGTGTGTGTGTGTGTGTGTGTGTGTGTGTGTGTGTGTGTGTGTGTGTGTGTGTGTGTGTGTGTGTGTGTGTGTGTGTGTGTGTGTGTGTGTGTGTGTGTGTGTGTGTGTGTGTGTGTGTGTGTGTGTGTGTGTGTGTGTGTGTGTGTGTGTGTGTGTGTGTGTGTGTGTGTGTGTGTGTGTGTGTGTGTGTGTGTGTGTGTGTGTGTGTGTGTGTGTGTGTGTGTGTGTGTGTGTGTGTGTGTGTGTGTGTGTGTGTGTGTGTGTGTGTGTGTGTGTGTGTGTGTGTGTGTGTGTGTGTGTGTGTGTGTGTGTGTGTGTGTGTGTGTGTGTGTGTGTGTGTGTGTGTGTGTGTGTGTGTGTGTGTGTGTGTGTGTGTGTGTGTGTGTGTGTGTGTGTGTGTGTGTGTGTGTGTGTGTGTGTGTGTGTGTGTGTGTGTGTGTGTGTGTGTGTGTGTGTGTGTGTGTGTGTGTGTGTGTGTGTGTGTGTGTGTGTGTGTGTGTGTGTGTGTGTGTGTGTGTGTGTGTGTGTGTGTGTGTGTGTGTGTGTGTGTGTGTGTGTGTGTGTGTGTGTGTGTGTGTGTGTGTGTGTGTGTGTGTGTGTGTGTGTGTGTGTGTGTGTGTGTGTGTGTGTGTGTGTGTGTGTGTGTGTGTGTGTGTGTGTGTGTGTGTGTGTGTGTGTGTGTGTGTGTGTGTGTGTGTGTGTGTGTGTGTGTGTGTGTGTGTGTGTGTGTGTGTGTGTGTGTGTGTGTGTGTGTGTGTGTGTGTGTGTGTGTGTGTGTGTGTGTGTGTGTGTGTGTGTGTGTGTGTGTGTGTGTGTGTGTGTGTGTGTGTGTGTGTGTGTGTGTGTGTGTGTGTGTGTGTGTGTGTGTCTGTGTGTGTGTGTGTGTGTGTGTGTGTGTGTGTGTGTGTGTGTGTGTGTGTGTGTGTGTGTGTGTGTGTGTGTGTGTGTGTGTGTGTGTGTGTGTGTGTGTGTGTGTGTGTGTGTGTGTGTGTGTGTGTGTGTGTGTGTGTGTGTGTGTGTGTGTGTGTGTGTGTGTGTGTGTGTGTGTGTGTGTGTGTGTGTGTGTGTGTGTGTGTGTGTGTGTGTGTGTGTGTGTGTGTGTGTGTGTGTGTGTGTGTGTGTGTGTGTGTGTGTGTGTGTGTGTGTGTGTGTGTGTGTGTGTGTGTGTGTGTGTGTGTGTGTGTGTGTGTGTGTGTGTGTGTGTGTGTGTGTGTGTGTGTGTGTGTGTGTGTGTGTGTGTGTGTGTGTGTGTGTGTGTGTGTGTGTGTGTGTGTGTGTGTGTGTGTGTGTGTGTGTGTGTGTGTGTGTGTGTGTGTGTGTGTGTGTGTGTGTGTGTGTGTGTGTGTGTGTGTGTGTGTGTGTGTGTGTGTGTGTGTGTGTGTGTGTGTGTGTGTGTGTGTGTGTGTGTGTGTGTGTGTGTGTGTGTGTGTGTGTGTGTGTGTGTGTGTGTGTGTGTGTGTGTGTGTGTGTGTGTGTGTGTGTGTGTGTGTGTGTGTGTGTGTGTGTGTGTGTGTGTGTGTGTGTGTGTGTGTGTGTGTGTGTGTGTGTGTGTGTGTGTGTGTGTGTGTGTGTGTGTGTGTGTGTGTGTGTGTGTGTGTGTGTGTGTGTGTGTGTGTGTGTGTGTGTGTGTGTGTGTGTGTGTGTGTGTGTGTGTGTGTGTGTGTGTGTGTGTGTGTGTGTGTGTGTGTGTGTGTGTGTGTGTGTGTGTGTGTGTGTGTGTGTGTGTGTGTGTGTGTGTGTGTGTGTGTGTGTGTGTGTGTGTGTGTGTGTGTGTGTGTGTGTGTGTGTGTGTGTGTGTGTGTGTGTGTGTGTGTGTGTGTGTGTGTGTGTGTGTGTGTGTGTGTGTGTGTGTGTGTGTGTGTGTGTGTGTGTGTGTGTGTGTGTGTGTGTGTGTGTGTGTGTGTGTGTGTGTGTGTGTGTGTGTGTGTGTGTGTGTGTGTGTGTGTGTGTGTGTCTGTGTGTGTGTGTGTGTGTGTGTGTGTGTGTGTGTGTGTGTGTGTGTGTGTGTGTGTGTGTGTGTGTGTGTGTGTGTGTGTGTGTGTGTGTGTGTGTGTGTGTGTGTGTGTGTGTGTGTGTGTGTGTGTGTGTGTGTGTGTGTGTGTGTGTGTGTGTGTGTGTGTGTGTGTGTGTGTGTGTGTGTGTGTGTGTGTGTGTGTGTGTGTGTGTGTGTGTGTGTGTGTGTGTGTGTGTGTGTGTGTGTGTGTGTGTGTGTGTGTGTGTGTGTGTGTGTGTGTGTGTGTGTGTGTGTGTGTGTGTGTGTGTGTGTGTGTGTGTGTGTGTGTGTGTGTGTGTGTGTGTGTGTGTGTGTGTGTGTGTGTGTGTGTGTGTGTGTGTGTGTGTGTGTGTGTGTGTGTGTGTGTGTGTGTGTGTGTGTGTGTGTGTGTGTGTGTGTGTGTGTGTGTGTGTGTGTGTGTGTGTGTGTGTGTGTGTGTGTGTGTGTGTGTGTGTGTGTGTGTGTGTGTGTGTGTGTGTGTGTGTGTGTGTGTGTGTGTGTGTGTGTGTGTGTGTGTGTGTGTGTGTGTGTGTGTGTGTGTGTGTGTGTGTGTGTGTGTGTGTGTGTGTGTGTGTGTGTGTGTGTGTGTGTGTGTGTGTGTGTGTGTGTGTGTGTGTGTGTGTGTGTGTGTGTGTGTGTGTGTGTGTGTGTGTGTGTGTGTGTGTGTGTGTGTGTGTGTGTGTGTGTGTGTGTGTGTGTGTGTGTGTGTGTGTGTGTGTGTGTGTGTGTGTGTGTGTGTGTGTGTGTGTGTGTGTGTGTGTGTGTGTGTGTGTGTGTGTGTGTGTGTGTGTGTGTGTGTGTGTGTGTGTGTGTGTGTGTGTGTGTGTGTGTGTGTGTGTGTGTGTGTGTGTGTGTGTGTGTGTGTGTGTGTGTGTGTGTGTGTGTGTGTGTGTGTGTGTGTGTGTGTGTGTGTGTGTGTGTGTGTGTGTGTGTGTGTGTGTGTGTGTGTGTGTGTGTGTGTGTGTGTGTGTGTGTGTGTGTGTGTGTGTGTGTGTGTGTGTGTGTGTGTGTGTGTGTGTGTGTGTGTGTGTGTGTGTGTGTGTGTGTGTGTGTGTGTGTGTGTGTGTGTGTGTGTGTGTGTGTGTGTGTGTGTGTGTGTGTGTGTGTGTGTGTGTGTGTGTGTGTGTGTGTGTGTGTGTGTGTGTGTGTGTGTGTGTGTGTGTGTGTGTGTGTGTGTGTGTGTGTGTGTGTGTGTGTGTGTGTGTGTGTGTGTGTGTGTGTGTGTGTGTGTGTGTGTGTGTGTGTGTGTGTGTGTGTGTGTGTGTGTGTGTGTGTGTGTGTGTGTGTGTGTGTGTGTGTGTGTGTGTGTGTGTGTGTGTGTGTGTGTGTGTGTGTGTGTGTGTGTGTGTGTGTGTGTGTGTGTGTGTGTGTGTGTGTGTGTGTGTGTGTGTGTGTGTGTGTGTGTGTGTGTGTGTGTGTGTGTGTGTGTGTGTGTGTGTGTGTGTGTGTGTGTGTGTGTGTGTGTGTGTGTGTGTGTGTGTGTGTGTGTGGTGTGTGTGTGTGTGTGTGTGTGTGTGTGTGTGTGTGTGTGTGTGTGTGTGTGTGTGTGTGTGTGTGTGTGTGTGTGTGTGTGTGTGTGTGTGTGTGTGTGTGTGTGTGTGTGTGTGTGTGTGTGTGTGTGTGTGTGTGTGTGTGTGTGTGTGTGTGTGTGTGTGTGTGTGTGTGTGTGTGTGTGTGTGTGTGTGTGTGTGTGTGTGTGTGTGTGTGTGTGTGTGTGTGTGTGTGTGTGTGTGTGTGTGTGTGTGTGTGTGTGTGTGTGTGTGTGTGTGTGTGTGTGTGTGTGTGTGTGTGTGTGTGTGTGTGTGTGTGTGTGTGTGTGTGTGTGTGTGTGTGTGTGTGTGTGTGTGTGTGTGTGTGTGTGTGTGTGTGTGTGTGTGTGTGTGTGTGTGTGTGTGTGTGTGTGTGTGTGTGTGTGTGTGTGTGTGTGTGTGTGTGTGTGTGTGTGTGTGTGTGTGTGTGTGTGTGTGTGTGTGTGTGTGTGTGTGTGTGTGTGTGTGTGTGTGTGTGTGTCTGTGTGTGTGTGTGTGTGTGTGTGTGTGTGTGTGTGTGTGTGTGTGTGTGTGTGTGTGTGTGTGTGTGTGTGTGTGTGTGTGTGTGTGTGTGTGTGTGTGTGTGTGTGTGTGTGTGTGTGTGTGTGTGTGTGTGTGTGTGTGTGTGTGTGTGTGTGTGTGTGTGTGTGTGTGTGTGTGTGTGTGTGTGTGTGTGTGTGTGTGTGTGTGTGTGTGTGTGTGTGTGTGTGTGTGTGTGTGTGTGTGTGTGTGTGTGTGTGTGTGTGTGTGTGTGTGTGTGTGTGTGTGTGTGTGTGTGTGTGTGTGTGTGTGTGTGTGTGTGTGTGTGTGTGTGTGTGTGTGTGTGTGTGTGTGTGTGTGTGTGTGTGTGTGTGTGTGTGTGTGTGTGTGTGTGTGTGTGTGTGTGTGTGTGTGTGTGTGTGTGTGTGTGTGTGTGTGTGTGTGTGTGTGTGTGTGTGTGTGTGTGTGTGTGTGTGTGTGTGTGTGTGTGTGTGTGTGTGTGTGTGTGTGTGTGTGTGTGTGTGTGTCTGTGTGTGTGTGTGTGTGTGTGTGTGTGTGTGTGTGTGTGTGTGTGTGTGTGTGTGTGTGTGTGTGTGTGTGTGTGTGTGTGTGTGTGTGTGTGTGTGTGTGTGTGTGTGTGTGTGTGTGTGTGTGTGTGTGTGTGTGTGTGTGTGTGTGTGTGTGTGTGTGTGTGTGTGTGTGTGTGTGTGTGTGTGTGTGTGTGTGTGTGTGTGTGTGTGTGTGTGTGTGTGTGTGTGTGTGTGTGTGTGTGTGTGTGTGTGTGTGTGTGTGTGTGTGTGTGTGTGTGTGTGTGTGTGTGTGTGTGTGTGTGTGTGTGTGTGTGTGTGTGTGTGTGTGTGTGTGTGTGTGTGTGTGTGTGTGTGTGTGTGTGTGTGTGTGTGTGTGTGTGTGTGTGTGTGTGTGTGTGTGTGTGTGTGTGTGTGTTGTGTGTGTGTGTGTGTGTGTGTGTGTGTGTGTGTGTGTGTGTGTGTGTGTGTGTGTGTGTGTGTGTGTGTGTGTGTGTGTGTGTGTGTGTGTGTGTGTGTGTGTGTGTGTGTGTGTGTGTGTGTGTGTGTGTGTGTGTGTGTGTGTGTGTGTGTGTGTGTGTGTGTGTGTGTGTGTGTGTGTGTGTGTGTGTGTGTGTGTGTGTGTGTGTGTGTGTGTGTGTGTGTGTGTGTGTGTGTGTGTGTGTGTGTGTGTGTGTGTGTGTGTGTGTGTGTGTGTGTGTGTGTGTGTGTGTGTGTGTGTGTGTGTGTGTGTGTGTGTGTGTGTGTG
>NW_026576052.1:0-13042 GCF_028641065.1 Leucoraja erinaceus | reverse complement strand
CAGTAAGCAGTTCCCCCTCATGTTACCCCCCTAAACGTTTGTCCCTTAATTTCTCAAGTCATGTCCTCCAATTGTTTGAATCTTCCCTGCCTCAGTGGAAAACCTGATCCACAGTCACTTGTCTATCTCATCCAATCCCTCTCAGGATTTTTAAAGACCTCTGTCAAGTCCCCCCCTTAACCTTCCCCCGCCTCACCAAAGAATAAAGCCCTTACCCCTTGTTTCAACCGTTCTCTGTAGTTATTTGTGACACCCAGGCAACTTCCGCGTACATCTCCTCTGTACTCTCTCTATTTTTGTTTGACAATCCTTCCTATGCATTGGCGACCAAAGTTGTACACCATACTGCAGAATTTGGCACTCACCATGCCTTGTACAATTTTAAAACATTACATCCCCAACTCTATACTCAATGCTTCTTGATTTAATAATGCCCTCACCACCAAAACTTTCTTTTTCAACCCTATCAATATGAATTCCAACCTTCAGGGAACTATCACACTTCATTATCCACAACCCCACCTCTCTTAGTATCATCTGCATACTTACTAATCCAATATACCGCACCATCATCCAGATCATTGATGTATATATGTAAAATGGCCTCATCCTGCACCTATTTTCTATGTTTCTATATTTCTATATCTCACCAATGACTTCAACCTTGAGATCCAAGCTTGGAGTTGAGTTAAAAAACTTTCCGGCTATCTCTGCTTGGTAGTCACACGAATAGTTCCCTTCTTCCCGGGATGTTATATCAGAGATTTGGAACGTGACGGAGTTGGAGCGAGCAGTTGCCACCATGGATGCCTTGAAACTGTCGTCTCCTCTCTTGTGGAGGTGAAAACGGCAGCCCGAGAGAAAGATTGGAGCTTCGCAAGTGATCTCCAGCGATTGGCCACGGACTAGAATGCTGGCCCGGGCATTATCACGAATCTTTGGACCCTTGAGTTGATCTGTAAGAAAGACGAAATAAAAAAACAGAGGTTAGTTCTCAATGCCGACAAAGGCTCATTGTGAACATGAACTCACTTATTCATGGGATCGTTCTTGTAAACCTCCTCTGGACCTTCTCCAGGGCCAATTGCCAAAGCAGAATATGAGGTGCTCAACTAGATGGAAGAGTCGAAAGGCTTCATCCTACTCCTGCAACTTGTGAATGTGACTTTCAAGGCTCATGTAGTTCTTGGTAATTCAAATTCACAACCTCGACGGATACAAGAGATAGCAGACTCATTTAATGTCATCTAATGTCCTTCTGCAGTTGTATAGGGCCCTGGTGAGACCACACCTGGAGTATTGTGTACAGTTTTCGTCTCCTAATTTGAGGAAGTACATCCTTGTGATTGAGGCAGTGCAGCGTAGGTTCGCGAAATTGATCCCTGGGATGGCGGGACTGTCATATGAGGAATGGTTGAAAAGACTAGGCTTGTCTTCACTGGAGTTTAGAAGGACGAGGGGAGATCTTATAGAAACATGTACAATTATATAAGGCCTGGACAAGCTAGATGCAGGAAAAATGTTCCCAATGTTGGGCGAGTCCAGAATAAAAGGGAGGCCATTTAAGACTGAGGTGAGAGCGTTGTGAATTTGTGGAATTCCCTGCCACAGAGGGCAGTGGAGGCCAAATCACTGGATGGATTTAAGAGAGAGTTAAAAATCTATCCCCTGCACGGGGAACCCGTTGTCGTTGGGGCCTAGAACCGTGGAGCGGCCTCCAGCAGGAACGACCTGGGGGCTCCAGTCACGGAGCCTGCGGACCTAATCACCATCGCGGAGCTGGCCGAGTTCGGAGCGGGAAGAGCGGTGGTGGCGCGCTGCTGCGACCCGACCCCGGGGATTCGGAGGCTCCAACCGCAGGTCTGGCAGGCAGTAACACCGGGAGCCCGCGGGTCCCTGCTGGGAGACCGCTTTTCGGGGCTTCCGCAACGACGACTTCTCCCGCCCGTGTTGCGGGGTTGAAGAGTACCTGGAGCAGGGCCTTACATCATCGCCCCACGCGGCTCGGAATGGCTGCGGGACAATTACCAGCGCCCGCCGGGGGCTTTAACTCTGACATCGGGAGGGGAATGGGGAGTGCAGGGGAGAGATAAGTATTTGCCTTCCATCACAGCGAGGAGTAGTGGAGCTGTGATGGATGTTTGTGTAAATTGTGTTGTGTCTTGGGTCTTTCTTGTGTGTATGACTGCAGAAATAACGTTTCGTTTGAACCTCAATGGGGTTCAAATAACAAATACATTGTATTGTATTGTATTGTATTGTATTGAATGGCATGTTGGCCTTCATTACAAGAGGAGTTGAGTATCGGAGCAAAGAGGTCCTTCTGCAGTTGTACAGGGCCCTGGTGAGACCACACCTGGAGTATTGTGTGCAGTTTTGCTCACCAAATTTGAGGAAGGGCATTCTTGCTATTGAGGGAGCCCAGCGTAGGTTCACAAGGTTAATTCCCGGAATGGCGGGACTCTCATATGCTGAGAGAACGGAACAGCTGGGCTTGTACACTCTGGAGTTTCGAAGGATGGGAAGTATTTTATTGAAATATATACGATATAAGATTATTAAGGGTTTGGACTCGCTAGAGGCAGGAATCATGTTCCCGATGCTGGGGGGTGGGGCAGAACCAGGGGCTACTGTTTAAGAATAAGGGCTAAGCCATTTAGAACGGAGATGAGGAAACACATTTTCACCCAGAGAGTTGTGAATCTGTGGCCTTTTAGGACTGAGATGAGGAGAAACTTTTCCACCCAGAGAAACATAGGAACATAGAAAATAGGTGCACGAGTAGGTCATTCGGCCCTTCGAGCCTGCACCGCCATTCAATATGATCATGGCTGATCATCCAACTCAGTATCCCGTACCTGCCTTCTCTCCATACCCCCTGATCCCTTTAGCCACAAGCGCCACATCTAACTCCCTCTTAAATATAGCCAACGAACTGTGTGGCCTCAACTACCTTCTGTTGCAGAGAATTCCACAGATTTACACTCTCTGTGTGAAAAAAAAATGTTTTTCTCATCTCGGTCCTAAAAGATTTCCCCCTTATCCTTAAACTGTGTGTGTGTGACCCCTTGTTCTAGACTTCCACAACATCGGGCAGAGAATTCCACAGATTCATCACTCTCTGTATGTGAAAAAAATGTTTTTCTCATCTCGGTCCTAAAAGATTTCCCCCTTGTCCTTAAACTGTAACCCCTTGTTCTAGACTTCCCCAAGAACGGGAACAATCTTCCTGCATCTAGCCTGTCCAACCCCTTAAGCATTTTGTAAGTTTCTATAAGATCACCCCTCAATCTTCTCAATTCTAGCGAGTACAAGCCGAGTCTATCCCATCTTTCTTCATATGAAAGTGTTGACATCCCAGGAATCAGAGAGTTGTGAATCTGTGGGATTCTCTGCAACAGAAGGCAGTGGACGACAATTCACTGGATGTTTTGAAGAAAGAGTTAGATTTAGCTCCGCGGGGTAACGGAATCAGGGGATATGGGGAGAAGGCAGGAACGGGGTACTGATTCTGGATGATCAGCCATGATCACATTGAATGGCGGTGCTGGCTCGAAGGGCCACCCTCCAGTCCACAGGAACTGGGCGCTGTGCCGGAGACCCGGGTTTGATCCCGACTACTGGTGCTGCCTGTATAAAGTTTGCACTTTCTCCATGTGCGTTTTCTCCCAGATCTTTGGTTTCCTCCCACATTCCAAAGACGTGCGGGTTTGGAGGCTATTTGGCTTGGTGTAAAAATAAAAAAGTTGTCCCCAGTGTGTGTAGGGTGGCGTTAGTGGGCAGGGATCGCTGGTCGGCACGGACTGGGTGGGCCCGCCTGTTTTTGCACCGTATCTCTAAACTAAACTGATGTGTGAACGGGCGATTGATCGCTGGTCGGCACGGACTTGGTGGGTGTGGAGAACATTGGAGAATGTATGATGACCAGGGCATCCACTGTTTGTAGGAAGTGTTCGACACAGACCCTACCTTTCACCACAATGGTGAGAGATTGACTCCGAGCAGAGGTGAAAACTCTGCCAGATTCTTCAACGTCATATCCACATGAGTAGTTCCCTTCCTGGCCCTCGTTGACATTCGTCAAGAGAAAGGCTGCCGAGTTGCCTCTGGATGTGGGAGTCCTGGAGGCGATGGGACTACTCTGCCCCTCACGGTACAGGTAGAATGCGGCGTTGTTGTAGAACCCCAGAGATCCACAGTAGATCAGAATATCCTCACCCCTCACCAACACGTCCGCGCTTCTGCTGAGGGACAGGGTCGGCTTGGGAGGCTGATCTGAAACGGCCAACAGCAAAACGAGACATCAGCGAGAAATATGGAAACACAGAAAATAGGTGCAGGAGGAAGCCATTCGGCCCTTCGAACATGCACCGCCATTCATATAACCATATAACCATATACCAATTACAGCACGGAGACAGGCCATCTCGGCCCTTCTAGTCCGTGCCGAACACGTATTCTCCCCTAGTCCCATCTACCTGCGCTCACACCATAGCCCTCCATTCCTTTCCCGTCCATATACCTATCCAATTTATTTGTAAATAATAAAATCGAACCAGCCTTCACCACTTCCACTGGAAGCTCATTCCACACAGCTACCACTCTCTGAGTAAAGAAGTTCCCCCTCATGTAACCCCTAAACTTCTGTCCCTTAATTCTCAAGTCATGTCCTCTTGTTTGAATCTTCCCTACTATCAGTGGGAAAAGCTTGTCCACATCAACTCTGTCTATCCCTCTCATCATTTTAAAAACCTCGATCAAGTCCCCCCCTTAACCTTCTGCGCTCCAAAGAATAAAGCCCTAACTTGTTCAACCCTTCTCTGTAACTTAGTTGTTGAAACCCAGGCAACATTCTAGTAAATCTCCTCTGTACTCTCTCTATTTTGTTGACATCCTTCCTATAATTAGGCAACCAAAATTGTACACAATACTCCAGATTTGGCCTCACCAATGCCCTGTACAATTTTAACATTACATTCCAGCGTCTATACTCAATGCTCTGATTTATAAAAGCCAGCACACCAAAAGCTTTCTTTACCACCCTATCTACATGAGATTCCACCTTCAGGGAACTATGCACGGTTATTCCCAGATCCCTCTGTTCAACTGCATTCTTCAATTCACTACCATTTACCATGTACGTCCTATTTTGATTTGTCCTGCCAAGATGTAGCACATCACACTTATCAGCATTAAACTCCATCTGCCATCTTTCAGCCCATTCTTCCAAATGGCCTAAATGTCTCTGT
This sequence comes from Leucoraja erinaceus, assembly GCF_028641065.1. Taxonomy (NCBI): domain Eukaryota; kingdom Metazoa; phylum Chordata; class Chondrichthyes; order Rajiformes; family Rajidae; genus Leucoraja; species Leucoraja erinaceus. The sequence continues at coordinate 7,793 of NW_026576052.1, read as the reverse complement.
AGACTTTGAAAATCTACTTCATTATCCACAACCACACATATCTTAGTATCATCTGCATACTTACTAATCCAATTTACCACACCATCATCCAGATCATTGATGTATATGACAAACAACAGTGGACCCAACACAGATCCCTGTGGCACCGGCACTAGTCACATTCACTGCGATCATGGCTGATCGTCCCCTATCAATAACCCGTGCCTGCCTTCTCCACATATCCCTTGACTCCACCAGCCCCTAGCTCTATCTAACTCTCTCTTAAATCCATCCAGTGACTTTGTCTCCACTACCCTCTGTGGCAGGGAATTCCACAAATTCACAACTCTCTGGGTGATATAGCTTTTTTCTCACCTCCGTCTTAAATGACCTCCCCTTTATTCTAAGACTGTGGCCCCTGGTTCTGGACTGGCCCAACATTGGGAACATTTTCCTGCATCTAGCTTGTCCAGTCCTTTTATAATTTTATATGTTTCTATAAGATCCCAACTCATCCTTCTAAACTCCAGTGAATACAAGCCTGGTCGTTTCAATCTTTCCTCATATGACAGTCCCGCCATCCCAGCGATCAATCTGGTGAACCTACGCTGCACTGCCTCAATCACAGGGATGTCCTTCCTCAAATTTGGAGACCAAAACTGTACACAATACTCCAGATGTGGTATCGCTAGAGCCCTATACAAGAGAGAGAGATAGGGGGGGGGGGGGGGGGGGGGGGGGAGAGAGAGGGGGAGAGGGAGGGAGAGAGGGAGTGGGAGGGGAAAGAGGGGCAGATAGAGAGGGGGAAGGGAGACAGAAATTGTGAGAGGGGTAGAGAGTCAGAGAGAAAGGGAGAGGGTGAGAGAGGGAGAGCGAGAGGGAAAGAGAGATAAGTAGAGAAAAGGGGAGGGAGAGTAGAGAGGTAGACATATCTCCGATCTGCAATGGTTGTCTCCACAGGTGAGTGCTGGCTTCAGGGAAGGGGGGTGGTTGAAGGATGGAAGGATTGAGGGATGGAGGGAAGGAGAGAGAAGGAGATAGATAGAGAGAGAGACGGAGAGAGAGAGAGAAAGAGATAGAGAGATAGACATCTGCGAGATGCAATGTTGTCTCCACGGGCGAGTGGTGGCTTCAGGGAAGGAGGGATGGGTGAAGGATGGAAGGATTGAGGGATGGTGAGAAGGAGACGGAGAGAGAGAGAGGGGGGAGGTGGAGAGGGAGAGATATAGAGAGATATACATCTCCGAGATGCATGTTGTCCGAGATGCAATGTTGTCTCCATGGAAGATGATGTGAGGCTTCAGGGAAGGAGGGGTGCGGTGAGAGAGAGGGAGGAGAGGAAGAGAGAGAGAGAGAGAGAGGGGGAGATGGAGATGGAGAGAGAGAGAGAGAGAGAGAGAGAGAACATCGAGGCAAAGAAACAGGCTTTTCGGGGGGTATATTAAAAACACACAGCAACAAGCCCAGAGAGAGGAGAGAGAGAGAGAGAGAGAAGAGAGAGAGAGAGAGGGAGAGAGAGAGAGAGAGAGGAGAGAGAGAGGCGGGAGAGAGGAGAGAGAGATAGAGAGATAGACACCTCCGAGATGCAATGTTGTCTCCACGAGTGAGTGCTGGCTTCAGGTAAGGAAGGGTGGGTGTGGGATGGAAGGATTGAGGGATGGTGAGAAGGAGACGGAGAGAGAGAGAGAGGGGAGGTGGAGAGGGAGAGATAGAGAGATAGACATCTCCGAGATGCAATGTTGTCTCCACAGGTGAGTGCTGGCTTCAGGGAAGGAGGGTGGGTGTGGGATGGAAGGATTGAGGGATGGAGAGAAGGAGAGGTGGGGGGAGGGGAGGGGTACCCACCGCGATTACAGACGGCTCCTGCATCTTCCCGGTGGTGGCAGTTGTGTTTGCCGAGGTGTTGGGAGGTGCATTCCCCGAGGTTCTGCTCCATGCCATCGCACCTGACGTCGTCCAGCCAGATGTTGTCCGTGCCGGACCCAAAGGTTGCCGAGCCGTGGGCGAGCTCGGCAAAGCCGCAGCCCAGCTGCCGGCACACGACCACCACGTCAGCAAGGTCCCAGTAGTCATCGCACACCGTACCCCACGACTGGTTGTGGAAGATCTCCACCCTCCCCCGAGCATGGAGATGTCCCATTGGTCAACCTGACCAACAACACATCTGTAAACGGGCAAGAGATGTCAACTCAATCCTTCATTTATTTCTTCCCCTCACTCCTGCGCTCTCTTCTCTGACCTACCCTCTCTCTCTCCTCGGGCCTCTCTCCTCTCTCTCCTCTCTCTCTCAGTCTCTCTCTCTCTCTCTCTCTCTCCTCTCTCCTCTCTCTCCCCTCCTCTCTCGCTCCTCTCCTCTCCCTCCCCTCTCCTCTCTCTCTCTCTCCCCCTCTCTCTCCCCTCTCCCCCCTCTCTCTTCTCTCCTCTCTCCTCTCTCCTCTCCTCCTCTCTCTCTATGACTACCATCCGGTGGCCCTCATCTCAGTAGTCATGATATTCTTTGAGAAGCTGGTGAAGAAACACATCTGTGCCTTCCTCCCTCGGAACATGGACCCGTTGCAGTTTGCATACCGTCCGAACAGTCCACGGACGATCCTCCTGCGGTCTCCCAGGTCTTTGCACTCCGCTCTCCTCCCATCCTTCCCAGAAGGGGGGCTACTGAGGATGCTGTTCATCCTACAGTTCCCCTTCTCTCACGATAGTCCCCACCCTCTCTGGCCGGGAAGCGTCCCTGGAATTTCTCTCCTCAACTCACCCCCCTCTGTGTCCTCCCCCTGGACTTCTCACCGCCAGGGCTCCCAGGTAGTCAAGATGGGAGGGAATACATCGAAGTCTCTCTCCCCTGATCACAGGATCGCCCCAGGGTTGCATCCTCAGCCCCCTATTGTACTCCCTGTACACACATGACTGTGTGGCTAGGGTTCAGCTCCAATTCAATAATTAAGTTTGCTGATGACACTGTGGTGGTGGGCCTGATCTCAGACAATGATGAGAAGGCCTACCGGGAGGAGGTGGCTGATCTAGCACTCTGGTGCCAGGAGAACAGCCTCCTCTTGAACATCAAAAAGAAACGAAGGAGCTGATCATGGACTTTAGGAGGGCACATCATCCGAGGACGTACACTCCATTGAGTATAAATGGGGATCCTGTGGATGGGGTGAACTGTTTTAAATATCTGGGAGTCCACATCTCCGAAGATATGACATGGGCATCACACGCCTCAGCACTCGTGAGTAAGGCAAGGCAGCGCCTTTACCACCTCAGGCAATTGAGGAAATTCAGAGTGTCTCCGAGGATCCTACAGTGCTTCTACTCAGCGGCGGTGGAAAGCATCTTGTCCGGGAACATTACCATCTGGTTCTGGAATTGCTCTGCCAAGGACAAGAAGGCTCTGCAGAGAGTAGTGCGTTCGGCCGAACTCACTCTGGGAACTTCCTCCACCTCTCCCCCCCCTGCAGGAACTATACATCAGGGAGGTGCAACTCCAGAGCCAACTCCTCTTTCTCACGAGAGACTCCCCTTCCACCCCCTGCAACGGACTCGGTTCCAGCTTCTACGGTGGGGCAAACGCATTCGTTGCCTTGCGGTGAGAACGGAGAGGATGAGAAGGAGTTTCTTCCCAGAGGTAGGGGATGGGACTAGGGGAGATTATGTGTTTCAGATTCCGATCCCCGATTCTATTTTAATTGAATTGTCTTGTCAGTGTACAGTCCAGAGACAACGAAATGCATTGAATGAACGAATGTTTCGGCACGGACTAGAAGGGTCGAGATGGCCTGTTTCCGTGCTGTAATTGTTATATGGTTATATGGTTATCCTCCCACTCCTATCTCACCAGGGACTAACCTTTACTTACTGCTTTTTTTTTAAAGTGCTGTTTTATTTCCATTTTCCTTCCGCCCACAATATTTAATATGTAACAAAAAATGTGATTCTGTTCAATTCCGTCTGTTTGGTTGTGTGTGTGTCTTTACACAAAGTCCGCGAGCGTTGCCAGTTTCATTTCACTGCATATCTCGCATGTGTATGTGACAAATAAACTTGATTTGACTTGACACACTCTCTCTCTCTCCTGTCTTCTGTCTCCTGTCTCTCTCTAGTCTGTCATGTCTCTACTGTCTGGTCTGCTGTCTCTCTCTCTCCTCCGGCTCCCCTCATCCTCATCTCCTCTCCTCTCCTGTCTCCTCTCTCTCCTCTCTCTCTCTCTCTCTCTCTCTCGCTCTCTCTCTCTCTCTCTCTCTCTCTCTCTCTCTCTCTCTCTCTCTCTCTCTCTCTCTCTCTCTCTATCTCTCTCTCTCTCTCTCTCTCTCTCTCTCTCTCTCTCTCCCTCTCTCTCTCTCTCTCTCTCTGGCTCTGCCGTTATTTCATTACCGAGCAGGAATATATTGACTAGAGGCTCACCTTCAGAACCAAATCCGTTCTTAACTCCGAAGGCAGCTAAACGGTTGAAAAAAAAACACATCGATTGTTAATGCCGACACAAGGAACTGCAGATGCTGGCATTCAAACAAAGCCACAAAGTGCTGGAGTAATTCAATGGTTCAGGCAGCATCTCTGGAGAACGTGGACAGGTACAAAGTGCTGGAGTAACTCAGTGGGTCGGCACGGACTCGGTGGGCCGAAGGGCCTGTTTCCGTGCTGTGTCTCTAAACTAAACTAGTGTGTTAACGGCCAAGCCGGTCGGCAAATGTTCCAATTAGTTTAGAGATACAGCGTGGAAACAGGCCCTTCGGCCCACCGAGTCCGTGCCGACCAGCGATACCCGCACACTAACACTATCCTACACACTGGGGACATTTTTTATATGTACACAAAGGTGAGGTGTTTCATTTTGGGACGTCGAACTAGGACAGGTCCTACACAGTGAATGGCCGGCCTCTGGGTAGTGTTGTCGAGCAGAGGGATCTAAGAGTACAGGTGCATGGTTCCTTGAAGGTCGAGTCGCAGGTAGATAAGGTGGTCAACAAGGCTTTGGCCACTTTGGCTTTCATCAGTCACAGTATTGAGTCTAGAAGTTGGGAGGCCACGTTGCAGTTGTACAAGACGTTGGTGAGGCAGCATTTAGAGCCTTGGGTTCAGTTCTGGGCACCGTGTTACAGGAAAGATGTCTTCGTGTTTGGAGAGGGCGCGGAGAAGATATACGAGGATGTTGCCGGGACTCAAGGGGCCTGAGCTACAGGGGGAGGTCGGGGCAAAGGGCTGGGAGTCTATTCCTTGGAGCGCAGGAGGATGAGGGAGGGGCGATCTTATATAGAGGTGTACAAAATCACCAGAGGAATAGATCGGGCAGAGGCTGGGACTATCACAACATTTGGACAGGTACATGGATAGGACAGGTTGGGAGGCATATGGGCCAAATGCGGACAGGTATATGGGGCATGTTGGTAGGGTAGGACTAGTGTAGATGGGCATGATGGGCGGGGTGAGACTAGTGTAGATGGGGCATGTAGGTCGGGGTGGGACTAGTGGAGATGGGGCATGTTGGTCGGGGTGGGCCTAGTGTAGATGGGGGATGTTGGTCGGCTGGGACTAGTGTAGATGGGGCATGTTGGTCGGGGTGGGGCTAGTGTAGATGGGGCTGGTTGGTCGGGGTGGGACTAGTGTAGAGGGGCATGTTGGTCGATGGGGCATGGCATGTGGAGAGGGGGGGGGACTAGTGTAGATGGGGCTTGTTGGGCGGGGTGGGACTAGTGTATATGGGGCATGTTGGTCGGGGTGGGACTAGTGTAGATGGGGCATGTTGGTCGGGGTGGGACTAGTGTAGATGGTGCATGTTGGTCGGGGTGGGACTAGTGTAGATTGGGCATGTTGGTCGGGGGTGGGACGAGTGTAGAATGGGGCATGTTGGTCATGGATGTCCACGAGTCTCTGTTGGTGTCGCTCTGTGTTTATGGCTGTGAAAGTATTGAAAGAACATTACGTACCAATGGCCAAGAAGACTGTAAATATCATCATTCAGATGTAAAGTCTTTTTGATAGGTTAAGGTACCTGTAGAGAAAAGATGACACAGATCTTAGAACAGTTTAATACAGGCACAGGCCCTTAGGCCCAGTATAAGCATGCTTAAAACTCAGCCAAATTAAATCCTAGTTAGACAATAGACAACAGGTGCAGGAGTAGAGGCCATTCGGCCCTTCGAACTAGCTCCGCCATACACTGTGATCATGGCTGATCATCCCCAATTAGTACCCCGTACCTGCCTTCTCCCCATATCCCCTGACTCCGTTATCTTCAAGAGCCCTATCTAACTTTCCCTTGAAAGTATGCAGAGAACCGGCCTCCACAGACTCACAACTCTCTGGGTGAAAAAGTGTTTCCTCGTCTCCGTTCTAAACGGCCGACCCCTTATTCTTAAACTGTGTGGCCCCTGGTTCTGGATTTCCCCAACGTCGGGAACATGTTTCCTGCCTCTAGCGTGTGCAAACCCTTAATTATCTTATATGTTTCAATAAGATTCCCTCTCATCCTTCTAAACTCCAGAGTGTTCAAGCCCAGCCGCCCCATTCTCTCAGCATCTGACAGTCCGACCATCCCGGGAATTAACTTGCCTGCTGTGGCAGATAATTCCACAGATTCACAACTCTCTGTGTGGAAAGGTTTCTCCTCATCCAGTCCACAATGGCCACAGATTCACAACTCTATGGGTGGAAACGTTTCTCCCCATCTAAGTCCCCAATGGCCACAGATTCACACAACTCTCTGGGTGGAAAGGTTTCTCATCTCAGTCCCAAATGGCCACAGATTCACACAACTCTCTGGGTGGAAAAGTTTCTCCTCATCTCAGTCCCAAATGGCCACAGATTCACAACTCTCTGGGTGGAAACGTTTCTCCTCATCTCAGTCCTCAATGGCCACAGATTCACACAACTCTCTGGGTGGAAAATGTTCTCATCATCTCAGTCCGAAATGGCCGAACCTATATTCTGAAACTGTGTGTGGCCCCTGGTTCTGGACTCTCCCAACATCGGGATCACCCTCTCATCCTTCTAAATTCTAGTGAATAAAAGCCCAGTCAACCCATTCTCTCAGCATATGACAGTCCCGCCATCCCGGGAATTAACCTGGTGTACCTACGCTGGGCTCCCTCAATAGCAAGATTGTCCTTCCTCAAATTTGCAGACCAAAACTGCTCACAATAGTAAACCTATTCGCTGAGTTCTCAGAATTAAAGACCGTTCCTTTGGGAAGGAGATGAGGAGTAATTTCTTTAGCCAGAGGGAGGTGAATCTGTGGGATTCGTTGCCACAGTCGGCGGTGGAGGCCACAAGTCAGTGGGTATTTATATTTAAGGCAGATATAGATAGATTGTTGATTAGTGCGTGTGTTGGGGGCTATGGTGAGAAGGCAGGAGAATTGGGTTAGGAGTGAGAGATAGATACTAATAGCATAGTAGTCTCGTTGGGCCGAATGGCCTAATTATGCCAAACTTCTGAACGTGAAACATGTGCTGCTGTCTGGCTCCTCCTCTCCAAGGGCTAGCAGGGGTCCCTCGTTCGTGTCCCCTCTCCTCTCCCATCGATGTCTCCTCTCAACCCTCTCTCTCCTCTCCCACATCTCCTCCCCTCCTTCTATCTCTCTCTCCCTCCCCTCATCTTTCCCTCCCTCCATCTCCCTACTTTCCTTCTGTCTCATCTCTGGGTCTTCTCTCCCTCTCCCTCTCTCCCCTCTTCTCTCTCTCTCCCCTCTCCTCCTCTCCCTTCTCGCTCTCTCCCCTGCTCTTCCTCCCTCTCTCTCCTCTCCTCTTCCCTCATCTCTCCTCTCCTCTCTCCTTCTCTCTTTCTCCTCTCCTCCCTCTCCTCTATCCTCCGCCTCCTCT
>NW_026576051.1:0-13050 GCF_028641065.1 Leucoraja erinaceus | reverse complement strand
CGATTGTTACACCTAAGGTACTGGAAGAGAGAAGGTGGGAGACAGTGAGAAAGGGAGGGAAGCATGGAATGCCAACGTCCCCGGGTGATGTACCTCTTGTAAACAGGTTCATCCGCTTAGAAGCTGTTGGGACAGAAGACGTGAGCGGCGGACTGGCCTGTGATGCGAATAGGGCTGTTGAACCAAAACCAAAAAGGCCTAAGGCAGGCAAGGCCATTGTAGTGGGAGACTCCATCGTGAGAGGTACGGACAGGGGTTTCCGCGGCAACAGACGGGATGCGAGGATGGTGTGCTGCCTTCCCGGTGCCAGGATCCAGGATGTCACGGACAGAGTGCAGAAAATCCTCAAGGGCGAAGGTGAACATCCGGAAGTGGTAGTGCATGTCGGCACAAACGATGTCGGAAAGAAGGGGATGAATATTCTGCAGCGTGACTTTAGAGAGCTCGGAAAAATGTTGAAAAGCAGGACCTCCAGGGTTGTTATCTCCGGTTTGCTTCCAGTTCCCCGTGCTGGCGAGAGCAGGAACAGGGAGATACGGGATCTGAACGTGTGGCTGAGGAACTGGTGCACGGGGCAGGGATTTAGATTCTTAGATCACTGGGATCTGTTTTGGGGTAAGGGGGAACTGTACAAAAGGGACGGATTGCATCTTAACAGGTGTGGGACCAGCATTCTGGCAGGCAGGTTTGCCACTGCTACACGGGTGGCTTTAAACTGAATAAGGGGGGTGGGGTGTTGAATGGGACAGTGGAGGATGGAGTTAAAGGGAAAGGGTTTCTTAAATGTGTGAGCGTAGAGACCGAAGGGTGTAAAATGAGGGTAGAAGAAATAGGTAACAAGGTGAAAAGTAAAAGTGGCAGGCAGACAAAACCAGGGCAAAAATCAAAAAGGGCCACTTTTCAACATAATTGTATAAGGGGTAAGAGTGTTGTAAAAACAAGCCTGAAGGCTTTGTGTCTCAATGCAAGGAGCATTCGGAATAAGGTGGATGAGTTGAATGTGCAGATAGCTATTAATGACTATGATATAGTTGGGATCACGGAGACATGGCTCCAGGGTGACCAAGGCTGGGAGCTGAACATCCAGGGCTATTCAATATTCAGGATAGACAGAAAGGAAAATGAGGTGGGGTAGTGTTACTGATTAGAGAGGGGATTAATGCAATGGAAAGGAAGGACATTAGTTTGGAGGATGTGGAATCGGTATGGGTAGAGCTGCGAAACACTAAGGGGCAGAACACGCTGGTGGGTGTTGTGTACAGGCCACCTAACAGTAGTAGTGAAGTTGGAGATGGTATCAAACAGGAAATTAGAAATGCGTGCGGCAAAGGCAAAACGGTTATAATGGGTGACTTCAATCTACATATAGATTGGGTGAATCAAATTGGCAGGGGTGCTGAGGAAGAGGGTTTCTTGGAATGTATGCGGGATAGTTATCTAAATCAACATGTAGAGGAACCAACGAGAGAGCAGGCTATTTTAGACTGGGTATTGAGTAATGAGGAAGGGTTAGTTAGCAATCTTGTTGTACGTGCCCCCTTGGGCAAGAGTGACCATAATATGGTTGAGTTCTTCATTAGGATGGAGAGTGACATTGTTAATTCAGAAACAATGGTTCTGAACTTAAAGAAAGGTAACTTTGAGGGTATGAGACGTGAATTGGCCAAGATTGACTGGCAATTAATTCTAAAAGGTTGACGGTGGATATGCAATGGAAGACATTTAAAGACTGCATGGATGAACTATAAAAATTGTTCATCCCAGTTTGGCAAAAGAATAAATCAGGGAAGGTAGTACATCCATGGATAACAAGGGACATCAGGGATAGTATCAAAGCGAAGGATGATGCGTACAAACTAGCCAGAAAAAAGCAGCATACCGGAGGACTGGGAGAAATTCAAAGACCAGCAGAGGAGGACAAAGGGCTTAATTAGGAAAGGAAAAATAGATTATGAAAGAAAACTGGCAGGGAACATAAAAACTGACTGCAAAAGTTTTTATAGATATGTGAAAAGAAAGAGATTAGTTAAAACAAATGTAGGTCCCTTGCAGTCAGAAACAGGTGAGTTAATCATGGGGAACAAGGATATGGCGGACCAATTGAATAACTACTTTGGTTCCGTCTTCACTAAGGAAGACATACATAATTTGCCGGAAATAGTAGGGGACCGCGGGTCAAAGGAGTTGGAGGAATTGAGTGAAATCCAGGTTAGCCGGGAAGTGGTGTTGGGTAAACTGAATGGATTAAAGGCCGATAAATCCCCAGGGCCAGATAGGCTGCATCCCAGAGTACTTAAGGAAGTAGCTCCAGAAATAGTGGATGCATTAGTAATAATCTTTCAAAACTCTTTAGATTCTGGTGTAGTTCCTGAAGATTGGCGGGTAGCAAACGTAACCCCACTTTTTAAGAAGGGAGGGGGAGAGAAAATGGGGAATTACAGACCAGTTAGTCTAACATCGGTAGTGGGGAAACTGCTAGAGTCAGTTATTAAAGATGGGATAGCAGCACATTTGGAAAGTGGTGAAATCATTGGACAAAGTCAGCATGGATTTACGAAAGGTAACTCATGTCTGACGAATCTTATAGAATTTTTCGAGGATGTAACTAGTAGCGTTGATAGGGGAGAACCAGTGGATGTGGTGTATCTGGACTTCCAGAAGGCTTTCGACAAGGTCCCACATAAGAGATTAGTATACAAACATAAAGCACAAGGCATTGGGGGTTCAGTATTGATGTGGATAGAGAACTGGCTGGCAAACAGGAAGCAAAGAGTAGGAGTAAACGGGTCCTTTTCACAATGGCAGGCAGTGACTAGTGGGGAACCCCAAGGCTCAGTACCGGGACCCCAGCTATTTACAATATATATTAATGATCTGGATGAGGGAATTGAAGGCAATATCTCCAAGTTTGCGGATGACACTAAGCTGGGGGGCAGTGTTAGCTGTGAGGAGGATGCTAGGAGACAGCAGGGTGACTTGGATAGGCTGGGTGAGTGGGCAAATGTTTGGCAGATGCAGTATAATGTGGATAAATGTGAGGTTATCCATTTTGGTGGCAAAAACAGGAAAGCAGACTATTATCTAAATGGTGGCCGATTGGGAAAGGGGGAGATGCAGCGAGACCTGGTTGTCATGGTACACCAGTCATTGAAGGTAGGCATGCAGGTGCAGCAGGCAGTAAAGAAAGCGCATGGTATGTTAGCTTTCATTGCAAAAGGATTTGAGTATAGGAGCAGAGAGGTTCTACTGCAGTTGTACAGGGTCTTGGTGAGACCACACCTGGAGTATTGCGTACAGTTTTGGTCTCCAAATCTGAGGAAGGACATTATTGCCATATAGGAAGTGCAGAGACGGTTCACCAGACTGATTCCTGGGATGTCAGGACTGTCTTATGAAGAAAGACTGGATAGACTTGGTTTATACTCTCTAGAATTTAGAAGATTGAGAGGGGATCATATAGAAACTTACAAAATTCTTAAGGGGTTGGACAGGCTAGATGCAGGAAGATTGTTCCCGATGTTAGGGAAGTCCAGGACAAGGGGTCACAGCTTAAGGATAAAGGGGAAATCCTTTAAAACCGAGATGAGAAGAACTTTTTTCACACAGTGAGTGGTGAATCTCTGGAACTCTCTGCCACAGAGGGTAGTTGAGGCCAGTTCATTGGCTATATTTAAGAGGGAGTTAGATGTGGCCCTTGTGGATAAGGGGATCAGGGGGTATGGAGAGAAGGCAGGTACGGGATACTGAGTTGGATTATCAGCCATGATCATATTGAATGGCGGTGCAGGCTCGAAGGGCCGAATGGCCTACTCCTGCACCTAATTTCCATGTTTCTATGTTTCTATGAGTGCGGGACCCGGGGCAGCGGGGAGAGAGAGTGCCCCAAGACAATGTTTCTTATTTAATGTCCCTTGTCTAGTGTGAAATAAAGTTCATTATTGGATTAGAAGAAATATAATTGTGTGTGTTATATACATTTATATAATTTTCATGTATGTGTGTTTATAAACATTTTATTCTTTAACAAGAATCAACAGAATTATGAACTAACAGAATTATGAATCTAACCCTTTAATCACGCACAAAAAGTCCCCCCCTGTCAATCACCCTGCGAGTCGGGTCGGTTCCGGTTACTACAAAATCAACTCAAACACTGTTTGTGAGCCATTTAAAAAGAAATGACATGAAAAACATTAAAAAAGACAATTACCAGAATCAAATTTTATTCTTGACAAGAAGTTTGAACTGACAGATTTATGAATCTGACCCACACAAACTGTTGCCCCGCAACATTGATTACAGTGCGAGTCGGGTCGGGTTAGGTAGGCTCAGGTTGCTAAAATGGGCGTGGAAAAATGCCCATGGTCCCCTCCATAGCGTACTACACGTCAGTCCATTGCATTTAGCAGGAGTAGCCTATCTTGCTTCGCTATAAGATCTTTGCTATAGATATCGGCAATCGCCTTGCCGATGGGGCCGCTACAAAAAGCTTCTTGGACTAACCAGGTTGTTGTGCCCCGAATGATGAGGCAGACTAAAAATTCTAGTAAGAATCCGTCTCCCCCGGAAAAAGGAATGCCAACCATCCAGGAAGTACTTCAAATACAGGAGGACGCTTCTGCACAGGTAAAACAGCTGTGGCAGGACCAGGGCTGTGTGTTTGATCCTGTCACTAGCTTATGGGTTACGCCTGCAGGCCAGACTTGCATGTCTGATGAACTTGCGTTATGGATTATTGAATGTGTACACTTTGCAACTCATTGTGGTGCCAAGGCCGTAAATGATATGCTTTTAGAGACCTGGTGGCATCCAAAACTTCTGGACTTGTCCCAGCGTATCAGCCAGCGATGTCTGATTTGTCAGCAGCATAATCCAGGTAAAGGCTTGCCCTGTGAACCAGGTAAGTAAGACCCCTTTACCAGCAGGTCCATTTGAGACCTTGCAAATGAACTACATTGAGTTGAAAAGGTGTCAGTGTTATAAGTATGTTCTTGTAATTGTCGATGTTTTCAGTAAATGGATTGAAGCATACCTGACCACTGACAATAAGGCGTCTACCATTGTAAAAATATCATACCGCGATTCGGCGCGTTTAAGTTCCGATAATGGTCCTCATTTTATTGCTGCAGTAAACAAAGAAATGTGCCAACAATTACAGATACATCAACAGCTCCATTGTGATATAGACCACAGGCCGCCGGATTGGTGGAATGGGCAAATCAGACAGAAAACCAAATTAGCTAGATTAGTGGCACAGACTGGCTTAACATGTTTAAAACTGCTTCCTGTAGTTCTTTCTCAGATACAGACCACTCCTTCTGGTACGGCACGACTGACGCCTGCGGAAATAATATATGGTCGACCTTTACGGATGCTATGGAATGACCAGGCAGTCCATTTCCATGCCCCCCACAGCAGTCCATTTCTACCAGATGACTGAGGAAATGACATCCCATGTATTAACTTTAACCCGTGCTTTGCGAACTTCTCATTCACAGGTCAGGGCTGCAAATGGTGCGGAGCCAGCGCTCAAAGTTCCATCTAATATTGAGACATGTTGCTATGTGCTGGTCAGGAACTGGAAGTGTAAACACTTGGACTCGCGTTGGGGTGGTCCCTTCCAGGTCCTCCTCACCACTCCAACCGCTGCCAAGGTCAAGGGTCGTGGTGCATGGGTTCATCTGCACCACTGCAAACTGATTGGGGAGCCCAATCAAAAGGGGGGAGAAGAGTAATTTTATTTTCAACTCAGAGTTTTTAGTTTTTACATTGCTGCTTTGCTTGGGAGTTGTATCATTATAAGTTTAGTTGTAGCATTATAAGTTTAGTTGTAGCATTATACGTTTAGTTGTAGCATTATACGTTTAGTTGTAGCATTATACGTTTAGTTGTAGCATTATAAGTTTAGTTTTGAATCCTTATTTTGATATATGGTTAAGAATATGCGACTGATTACTGGACTGACTGACTGAAGGATGGTTAACTTGAGTGAATAGTTGATTAAGTCAATTAAGTAAGAAATGAACTTTTTGTAAGCCTTTGCCTTTTCCAGATAAATTCAAATGAGGCGATTTATCCTGCCATGCAACCTAATGCTACTGCAGACAGAGGGAAATAAAGGAGAGATTTGACGATGTGTCCCAGGACACGCATATAGGATCTTTCACCTTTGCAAAGGAGATGTTGTACAATCTAGAGGCCCAGAAGTCATCGGAAGATGGAACATAACTAAAATTAACTACTGCCAGGGCAAAATGCAACAGACTAACCGAAGCCTCTACCTAATTAATCAATTACTCTGGGAGTTTCCATGTGGGTACCGGATATGCAGGGTTGACTTATCTTGCAGGAGGAACCCCGGGGAGGACCGAACTCTAAATAAACACGTGTATGATGGACTATGTTATCAAGAAGCATTAAAGGTCCACCCGGGGCTACAAAGGACAGAACCTGAACATCAAATATGGGAAAAGGGAGAATTTGAAGAAAAAGACACTAACGTGTTTATACGGGCCCATAATTAATTAATTGGTAAAGGGCAAGTTGTGTGTTACCCCGCTATGAAATCTGTTATTAACCTATTTACAGTATCTCCTGAGTAGGGAAGGAATTAACGATTAGTAAAGTGTCAAGATGATAAGCCAGTTCCAGTCAAAGCTGTCACCATCTATTATGACGAGTCCTGTACCCCACCAGCTAACTGTTTGCCATTACCTGGCGACAATAAGCATTCATACCCAGGCTGTCAAAACTCTTCGGGTACCAGAGTAGAACCACTAATGCCGTGTAACTTTACCACTAACACCGACAATAGACAATACGGAAGATGCTTCACTAACCAGGGATACGGGTGCATAGTTGTTGACGTCCCTTCCAACATTATGTGCATAGTACGAAGATGCGTCGCAGTCTCTGCATGGTTGCAACTGCTTTGTGGCTGGGCCAATGGAACCCATCTAACTGTAGGATTCTATCACTTGCCCATCCCAAGATACAGCAATTGGATTTCAAGCAATTGGATGGACTGGGCAAAGGGTGGCGAGGTGATTAATACACGCAGGGACTGTCATGGGTCCATATACACCGAGGAAGGGTATTACTTCTTTTTCAATGGCAAAGGGACCAATGTGCTAAAACCTCCTTTTCCAAAGAACGTAGCCGTCGGTACTCCTGTCCCCACCACCGTTCCCTGCCCAGAGAGTTGGTCCCGACAAAACCAAAGGACTCTGCGCAGGGCAGTATCCGCCGAATTCTGTGCCAATTGGAGAAACCCAACTACAATGGGAACATCTAGGTGGGATACTGCGGGATGGGGAGTACTAAGCCTGCTTACTTTCAGAGGTGTAGGGGGAGGGTTGGCAGCAAAACATCGAAACTATATGATTTGTGGACTAACCATTTTGGGAAATGCCACTACTGGTGCCTTGGAAGCAATAAAAACCCAACTATCAGAAATGCGTCTGTTCTCTTTACAGAATAACCATATAACCATATAACAATTACAGTACGGAAACAGGCCATCTCGGCCCTACAAGTCCATGCCGAACAAATTTTTTCCCCTTAGTCCCACCTGCCTGCACTCGTACCATAACCCTCCATTCCCTTCTCATCCATATGCCTATCCAATTTATTTTTAAATGATACCAATGAACCTGCCTCCACCACTTCCACTGGGAGCTCATTCCACACCGCCACCACTCTCTGCGTAAAGAAGTTCCCCCTCATATTACCCCTAAACTTATGTCCCTTAATTCTGAAGTCATGTCCTCTTGTTTGAATCTTCCCTATTCTCAAGGGAAAAGCTTGTCCACATCAACTCTGTCTATCCCTCTCATCATTTTAAAGACCTCTATCAGGTCCCCCCTTAACCTTCTGCGCTCCAGAGAATAAAGACCTAACTTATTCAACCTATCTCTGTAACTTAGTTGTTGAAACCCAGGCAACATTCTAGTAAATCTCCTCTGTACTCTCTCTATTTTGTTGACATCCTTCCTATAATTGGGCGACCAACATTGTACACCATAGTCCAGATTTGGTCTCACCAATGCCTTAGATATGCCTTAGATTATCTGTTGGCCCGTGAGGGAGGGACGTGTGCTATTGTAAAATAAAAATGTATGATGGGAGTTCAGGATAGAACTAGTAATATCACCAAACATCAAGAGGACATTACTACCCTGCTTGATGGAATGAAGGAGGGTGTTGGAAGGGGAAACTGGGGTTTTGGGGGATTATATAATTGGATCATCAGCATGGCCATATATGCAGCAATAGTGATCATGTGTTTGTTAGTGGGAATTGCTATTGTTAAATGTATCATCACCAGACTAATGACAGCCTTGGGTAATGTGGAAACTGGTGGGCAGGTCTTATTGCAGCACCTAGAAGAAGACATTATGATGTTGGAGCCTGATGGAAGTAGGGTAGTGTGAACCAGCAGGTAGAGAAGGAAATGTTGGAGGAGGAGTGTAATAGACAATAATGTGAAGAAGGAGGAATGTCATTAAGTCCAGAATAATTGAGCACCATAAGGGCTAGGGTGTGAAGCACAGCAGAGAAGTAGGGAACAGCATTGGTGTCAACAAGCCAGCCTGCTGACCTACGTGGTCCAGGTTTTGGGGGCTATAAAGCATCTCGAGGTTAGATATAAACTTGGATGACTAATAAGCCAATGCTGATGAATCTCTGCCTTGTGTTATTATCCTATTAGTGGTCATAGGATGACCAGAGTGAGGAATGAGGAAATATTATACAAATAGAACCGCTTGGATCGAGACTTTTATATAAGCTAGGTGAATTGGAAAAGGAAAGCTTAAAGTTTTCCTGAACTGAAATAAATTGCAAACAGACACATACACACAGGCAAAGATGAATCAAAACATGGAGGCCTGAACCTGAAATTGCTTAGGTTAGGTTATTGTTTGGGGCAATTATAGCACTGGAGGAAATTATATTTGATATGGCTTTGTGTTGAAGAATGGGAAGCTGAATAAGGGGCCTCTTCTTAGGCCATCTGCTCTGTCTCTATGGCACATTATTGAGCTCTGAATGTGACATAAACGTGAAGAGTTATGGCTTGTTATGCTAGGTTTGAGACAGAATTCAAGGCTGAGAGATGATAGACTGCAGTTAGCCTTGGCTGTGTAAAATTATAATGAGTGTGATAAGGAATAAGATGCAAGTGAAGGAATAGTTGCTTTGAGAAATAATTAGATTGAGGGAGTTGTTTATAGAAGGTTGAAGCAGATGGAATTCTGACGTAATGGTCTGGGTTGTACCTTGTACCTTGTGTTCTGTCTGGTACATGAGATTGGAAATCCTGCTTCCGGATAACAGGAAAGGCACCAAACTCATATTAACTAAATTGACAGATTTACGACCCATGTATCTTTGGATGGGAGATGGAAATGTGCGTTTTGAACTTAGAAACTGTAATTCAGCAAACTTATATAATTAATGTTTTAAAGACATAGGTCAGTCAGTAGTCAGTATCAGTCAGTATATCTTTATTGTCATTTTCCTGAGTACTCGCATACCCAGAGGAAACAAAAAAACGTTGCTCAACCAGTGTCCATTCAGTGTGCAGTACAAATAACAACAAATAAATAGAAATAAAAATACACATATCATGAACAAATTAAATTAAACACTCTACTCTCTTAAACAGCTCCGGTAAGGTAATGGTATTTCAAAATGTGTAAAATTATAGTAACACCAATTATGCAATGTATTGTCTTAGTAGAAAGGTACACTTTAGACTTATAGAAATTGTTTAGATTTATAGAAATATCTTTTCTCTTGGTATAGAAAGTGTGTATGACTTGAGTGATCATTGTATGTATCTTATATTTTGAAGAGTGGTCTTTGATAAAAGCCTACAGGGGTTTTGCTGTGTTGAAATAAAATAATTCTAAAACAAAGTTATAGAGTTATACCATAGACAAACAAAGATTGTAAAAATACGTCAGGAAAGGGGAGATCATGTGGCTGATGTTGTACATCACCAAAAGGATTCAGATGATTGGTTACCAGTTGTCCTACCCTCTGTATTTGAAATGTCTAAAT
Organism: Leucoraja erinaceus; assembly: GCF_028641065.1. NCBI lineage: Eukaryota > Metazoa > Chordata > Chondrichthyes > Rajiformes > Rajidae > Leucoraja > Leucoraja erinaceus. The sequence continues at coordinate 2,985 of NW_026576051.1, read as the reverse complement.
ACATGTATAAAGCAATGAGTTTGTATCAAAAACACAAATACTTAGGAGCTGCCTCGGAGTTTCTAGCTCTGTGTTGGAAGATTCAAAGAATGATCTCAGTACTGAATAAAGAATCAATTCCAACAGCTACAAGCATTTGAGTCAAGTTTTCTTGACTTTAAATTGACAAAATAACTCAGTTTAACATACTCACTGTCTCTGACTATATTTTAGCTCTGTGCCCACTCTTGTCATCACTCTGAAGAAGGGTCTCAACATGAAACGTCACCCATTCCTTCTCTCCAGAGATGCTGCCCGTCTCGCTGAGTTACTCCAGCATTTTGTTTCTTATCTTTGATTTAAAAGACATTATGACAGGTCTGGAAAGGTTGAGAGGGACATGGGCCAAATGCAGGCAGGTGGGACTAGAGTTTGTACATTCTCTCTGTCACTGTGTGTTTTCTCCGGGTTCTCCGATTTCCTCCCACATTCCAAAGATGTGCAGGCGTGTAGATTAATTGTGAAAATTGCCCCCAGTGAGTAGGGTAGACATAGTGTACAGATTATCGCTGGTCGACGCGTACTAAAAAAATGAAAACATAGCCATGAGGAACTGTACATGCCTGCCTACTTTTTTAAAAAGATGTAAAGTTCTGGAGTAACTAAGTGAGGTGCAAGTGTCCCAGCCTGATGTTTCAAGCACAAAATGTTTTACGACGAGACTGTTCTAACTTTATGAAAACAAAATGTTTCCCAGAATACTGCCTGGATTAGAGGGCTTCAGCTACAGGGAGAGGTACAGTGTAAAGCTTTTTTGTTGTGTGCTAACCAGTTAGTGGAAGTACAATACAGGATTACAATCAACCCATCCACACTGTACAGATATAGGATTAAGGGAATATCGATTAGTGCAAGGTAAAGTCTGATTAAAGATAGCCGGATGGATAGTTTAAGAATAAGGGGTAATTTATTTAGAACGGAGATGAGGAAACACTTTTTCACACACAGAGTTGAGAGTCTGTGAAATTCTCTGCCGCAGGTGGTGGTGGAAGCCGTTTCTCTGAATGCTTTCAAGAGAGAGCTGGGCAGAGCTCTTAAAGATGGCGGAATCAAGGGATATAGGGAGAAGGCAGGAACAGGGTATTAATTGTGGATGATTGGCATGATCATGGTGAATAGCGGTGCAGGCTCGAGGGGCCGAATGGCCTACTCCTGCACCTATTGTCTATTGTCTTCAATGAATAATAATGAATGAATAAAAATGTTATTAGCCAAGTCGGTCCACATCCAAGGCATTTACATTGGTGCTTTGCTCGCAGGTAACAACAAGATATTCTGTAGACAATTAAAAATAAAATATTATAATTCAAACATGTGAAAATAAAGTACCGGAGTAAAAAGAGACTACGGTCTTTTGGCTGTTGAATAGAGTTACTGCTCGTGGGAAGAAGCTGTTTTTATGTCTGACTGTGGCAGCTTTGATAGTCCGGAGTCACCTCCCAGAGAGAAGTGATTCAGAGTTTGTGGCCGGAGGTGAGCGGCAGAAAATATCTGCCAATGCAGTAGATAGTAGGTGGGGTCTGCTCTCTAGTTGGTGATTGGATGGTTAGAACGTAGGGCAGTACAGCACAGGAACGGACCCTTCGGCCCACAATGTTTGTGTCGAACATGACGCCAGGTTAAACTCTCATCTGCCTGAACACGATCCATATCCCTCTCCCCCCTCTAATTCCACATGCCCACCTAAAAGCTTCTTAAACACCCCTGTCATATCTGCCTCCACCACCTCCCCAGATCAGGCATTCCAGGCCCCCACCACTGCCCCGCGCATCCCCATTAAACTTTCCCCCTCTCTCCTTATAGTGATACCCTCTAGCCTTGGACATTTCCAGCCTGGTGTAAAAACATTCTGAGAGTCTACCCTAACTGTCCCTAAGCTCGCCCTGTAGCTGAAGCTCTCGAATCCAGGCGACATTCTGGTAAAACATTTTGTTTACAACAAATTAGAACCTTTTCCTCATGGAACGTTTTGTGCTGCGCACGTCGGTCTAACGCGTTCTAATGAGGGGTGGACGCAAGGAACTGCAGATGTTCGTTTACATAAAAAGGCAAAGTGCTGGAGTAACTCCGCTGTCGCTAGGGGGCCTGGTCTGGAGAAAGGCAGGTTTGTGATCCTGTGTGGAGGTCAGGTAACTGGAGGAGCTATGATTGAGCGTGTGAATCCTGTGGAAGGATAAAGTGAAGCTGAGATCTATGGAGTGAGCTGCCTTATTCCAGCACTTTGTGGTGCAGCGGTAGAGTTGCTGTCTTACAGTGCCAGAGACCCGTGTTCGAACCTGACCACGCGTCATGCAAGCCATCTTATCGCACACGTCATGCAAGCCATCTTAAATGACCACCTAAACTGTCATTTGGCAACCTAAAAAGCTGCCAAGGCTGGCAACAGGGAAAAAAAGTTAAGCGAGAGCCCTGCTCACACACACACTCCCTCTCTCACACACATACACACTCCCTCTCACACACACACACCCTCTCTCACACACTAACTCTCACACACACACACTCCCTCTCTCACACAATATCTCTCTGACACACACACACTATCTCTCTCTCTCTCACACACACTATCTCTCTCACACACTCACACACACTCCCTCTCTCACACACTCGCTCTCTCACACACACACTCCCTCTCTCACACACTCCCTCACACACACACACACACTCACACACACACTCCCACACACACACACACTCTCTCACACACACACACACACACTCACACACACCTCTCTCTCACACACACACTCCCTCACACACACACACACTCTCTCTCTCACACACACACACACTCCTCTCTCACACACACACACACTCCCTCACTCACACACACACACACACACTCCCTCTCTCTCACACACACACTCCCTCTCTCACACACACACACACCCTCTCTCACACACACACACACTCCCTCTCTCTCACACACACACACACTCACTCTCT
>NW_026576050.1:0-13121 GCF_028641065.1 Leucoraja erinaceus | reverse complement strand
GCACCAGTCATTGAAAGCAGGCATGCAGGTGCAGCAGGCAGTGAAGAAAGCGAATGGTATGTTAGCATTCATAGCAGAAGGATTTGAGTATAGGAGGAGGGAGGTTATACTGCAGTTGTACAGGGTCTTGGTGAGACCACATCTGGAGTATTGCGTACAGTTTTGGTCTCCAAATCTGAGGAAAGACATTCTTGCCACAGAGAGAGTACAGAGAAGGATCGCCAGAATGATTCCTGGGATGTCAGGACTTTCATATGAAGAAAGGCTGGATAGGCTCGGCTTGTGCACGCTGAAATTTAGAAGATTAAGGGAGGATCTTATAGAAACTTACAAAATTATTAAGAGGTTGGACAGGTTAGATGAAGTAAGATTGTTCCCGATGTTGGGGAAGTCCAGGACAAGGGGTCACAGTTTAAGGATAAAGAGGAAATCGTTTAGGACCGAGATGAGAAAAACATTTTCACACAGAAAGTAGTGAATCTCTGGAACTCTCTGCCACCGAAGGTAGTTGAGGCCAGTTCATTGGCTATATTTAAGAGGGTGTTAGATGTGGCCCTTGTGGCTAAAGGGATCAGGGGGTATAGAGAGAAGGCAAGTACAGGATACTGAGTTGGATGATCAGCCATGATCATATTGAATGGCGGTGCAGGTTCGAGGGGACGAAATGCCTACTCCCGCACCTATTTTCTATGTTTCAATGTTTCTACTGGAATTTAGAAGGATGAGAGGGTATTGTATAGAATCATAACATTCTTAAGGGATTGGACAGGCGAGATGCAGGAAAATGTTCCCGATGTTGGGAGCGTCCAGATCCAGGAGTCACAGTTTAATAATAAGGGGTAGGCCATTAGGACTGAGACGAAGGAAAACTTTCTCATCCAAAGAGTTTTGAATCTGTAGAATTATCTGCCAGAGAAGGCAATGGAGACCTATTCACTGCATGTATTCAAATAAGTTAGATATCGCTCTTAGGGCTAACGGAATCAAGGGATATGGAGAGAAAGTATGAAAGCATCATTTTGGATGATCAGCCATGATCATATTGAATGGCGGCGTGTCTTTGCCACAAAAAGAACAACGTTATCTCTTACAGGGAGTGGATACATTTGAAACGTCGCCGTCACTTACCGGGTACTCCAATTACCGCAGTTATCAGGTAAAGTATCTTCTCCACGCTATAATATCTCTCCAACAGTGTCTGTGTACACCCGTGTTGCGGGCAAGAGATCGACATGTTGTCGCGCTCATTCACAATCCCAGAGTTTTTGTACCTTATCGGATATTGACAAGGATATTGATTTTGCAACATCACGACATTGAAAATAGCGACATGGAAAAAAAAACCCACAGAATCTCCACAGGGAGCGATATTGCAAAACTGTGCAAAGATACATTGTGAAATTTGCAATGAAAACAACAAATGACGACAGTCCCCCGCTGTCTCGGCTTTGGCAGGTTACTTTTTACTCACAGATTTCATTGAGAGACTCAAATGAGTGAGTCATCGGACCACACTCCCAAGTAGGAATTATGTGCAGATTGTACACAGGTGGATCATGGGTACTTCATCCCGGCCATTCCCTATTAGAGACATGGAGTCATAGATACAGCGTGGAAACATGCCGTTAGGGCCAACTTGGCCTCACAGGCCATCATGTCCCAGCTACGCTCATACCACTATCCATAACGTTACGACCCATAACGCTCCAAACATATCCTATGCATGTACCTGTCTAACTGTTTCTTAAACTTCGCGATACACCCTCCCTCAACAGCCACCTTCGGCAGCTCGTTCCACCCACCCACCAGCCTTTATGTGAAAACGTTACTCCTCAGATACCATTTCAAACTTTTCCCCTTCTCCTCAAAACTATGGTCCTCGATCTATTCATTTCATGATTTTAAAAAGCAGAATGGTTTTAAGTCAGAAGTTTGGCTAAGACATTCAAATGAATTAAACATCAGATCACATTCCCAAGTGGAAATTATGTGCAGATGACACATACGGTACTGTAGTGTCCGAACCGAAGGCCCAACTGCTAGCATGTCATGGACAATCTTCCATTTCATTGGAGAGCACGCAAACAAAAGCTTTTCACTTTAACTCGGTCTACTTGTCAATACAAAAATAGCGAAACTTCACCTAGCTTGGGTAAAGCAGCCAACATAATCAAATGGTCTTCATTCCAGTTAAACCCTCTTTGAGTCATAGAGACATCAATTGATACAGTGTGGAAAAATGCCCTTCGGCCGAACCTGTCCTCATTGGCCAACGTGTACCAGTTATGGTAGTCCCACCTGCCCGCGTTTGGTACAAATACCTCCAAACCATTAACTGCCCCACCGTTTCATAAATCGTCGGTTAGATCCTGCCTTGACTACCTACACTGAGAGCTTGTTCCTTACACCCACCACCCTTTGTATGAAAAAATATACGTCTCAGATTCCTAATAAATCGTTTCCTCTTCACCTTAAAACTATATCCCCATGTCATTTGTTTTCCCTACACTGGGCAAGAGACTCTGTGCATCTACCGGATCTATTCCTCTCATGATGTTATACCGCTCTATAAGACCACCCCTCGCCCTCTCCCGCTCCAAGGAATAGAGCCCCAGCCTAGTCAACCCCTCCCTAAAGCTCAGGCCCTCTAGTCCTGGCAACATACCCGTAAATCTTCTCAGTACCCTTTTCCTAACGTCTTTCCGATCTCATGGTGCCCAGAACAATACTCCAAATGTGGCCTCACCACCGTCCTGTGCACGTATGCGCTATACTCTCACCTCCGTCATCACACTATTGGCTGTTCCACCGCAAATTCAGCGCATTGTTCCGATCTTCCAATGTTCTCGCTGTGGCTGTAACGATGCAATGCTGTAAGATTATATTTTGCTCTCTGGTATTGTTCTCGTTACACTACTGCTTGTATTGACTGTAACTGGATTGTACTCATGCATGGTACGCGTTGATGTATCTGGATAGCACGCACACAAAGGTTATCCTGTTCTCGGTATCCCGTTGCACGTGCCAATGTTACTGTTATTCATATCATATTTGATAGGTGTTCAGCGACTGAAAATGACCGTCCGTCTGCCATTCATAGTAAAACCCAACCGCACAATGAGATGCTCATGAGATCAAAACATTGTGTCATGTTGGAAAAGGGGAAGTACCACGGGATCTGGAAGTCCTTGTTCATCAGTCACTGAAAGGAAGCATGCAGGTACAGCAGGCAGTGAAGAAAACGAATGGCATGCTGGCCTTCATATCAAGAGGGTTTGCATTTGTAGAGGGCCCTAGTGAGACCACACATGGAGTAATGTGTGCAGTCGTGTTTCCATAATTTCAGAAATGACATTCTTGCTATTGAGGGAGTGCAGCGTAGGTTCACAAGGTTAATTCCCGGGATGGTGGGATTGTCAAATACTGAGAGAATACTGAGCGGCTGGGCTGGTACTCTCTGGAATTTAGAAGAATGAGGGATATCTTATTGAAACATAAAAGATTATTAAAAGTTTAACACGCTAGAGGCAGCAAACATGTTCCCGATTTTGAGGGAGTCCAAAACCATGGGGCACAGTTTAGCAATAAGGCGTAAGCCATTTAGAACGGAGACGAGGAAACACCTTTTCACACAGTAAGTTGTGAGTCTGTGGAATTCTCTGAGCGCGATGTTGGCGGGTTCTCTGGATACTTTAAAGAGAGAGCTTCATGGGGCTATTAAAGATAGCGGAGTCAGGGAGTACTGGGGGTATGCAGGAACGGGGTACTGATTGTGGATGATCATGCAGGGACATTTTGGATGGCGGTGCTGGCTCGAAGGGCCGAAGGGCCTTCTCCTGCACCTATTGTGTATTGTCTGTAGTCTATCATAAGTGATAGTCGCAGATTTAGGTCATACTCCACCTTTCAATCATGACTAGACATAAAATGCTGTAGTAACTCAACGACACAGGCAGCATATCTGGAGAGAAGGAGCAGGTGACGACTCGGGTCGAAACGCTTCTTCGCAAGAGGCTGTGGTTCAATTGCACATCCACTAACCTTTACCCACCACCCTGTGTGAAGCAAGTGCTCATCAGGTTCCCAATCCATCGTTTTGCTCTCATCTATTGCTGAAGATAGACACAACATGCTAGTGTAACTCAGCGGTCCAGGCAGCATCGCTGCTGAAAATGGATCGGAGACGTTTCGCATCGGGATCTTCTCTTAGAATGATAATAGGGAGAGACTGGAAGCACGAGAACAAAAACAGGACAAATCAGGACGGGCGACAGAAAAGGAGATAGACTCATATTATTCGAGTAACTCAGCGGGACCGGCAACATCTCTGGATAGAAGGCATGGGTGACGTTTCTTCACAAGAAGTGTCTCCACATGCAAATTCACCGATTCCTTCTATCCAGAGACGATGCTTGTGCCGCTGAGTTAATCTAATATTTTGCCTATATCCTCGGTTTAAACCAACATCTGCAGTTCCTTCCTGCTGCAGAACATAAGATTCCGTGATAGGCCGATTCTTGCCTCCATACAGATGTGAACCCAAGAAGGATACACATTTGTGATCCGTGAAACAAGTTATTGGACTTTAGTGAAGGTAGTGGTGGTGGTTGGTGGCGGGGGGGGTGAGTGAAGGACGAGCGAGGGCAGAGGGGAGGGAGGTGTCTGTAGGTTAGCTGGAAGAATTGAACGTTCATTCCACTGGGCTGTAATGTACCCAAGTAACATGTTAGGTGCTGTGCCTGCAATTTGCGTGTTGCCATAATTTGGTAATGGATGAGGCCAAAGGCAGATCGATCCGAAGTAGAAGGGGAAGAGAAGCTAATGTACGTAACCAACCGGGAGATCCAGTTGGTATTTTTCAGACCGAGCGTACGTGTGTCATGAAATGGTCCCCGAGTATACGCTGTGTCATAGACGGATCGCTCACGCTGGAGATATACACTAAATGATGGAGTAACTGAGAGGTCCAGGCAGCATGTCCGGAGAAAATGTATAGGTGACATTTCGGGTCGAAAATTGCGGGGAACAAAACCGCAGAGCACTCCAGCAGTGATGACACCAAGGCACTGCCATATTGTAATATCTTACCATTTGCGGTCAACTTCCGCCTAACATTTGCGATATACTTGTTATGGTGAACTATTCGTTGTCATCTACGACCTTCTATGCAGCACATAGTTTTGCACATTTATCAGCAACGGCTTCCTCAGCCTCAAGGACAAAAACAACTAGGTTTTCATGTTGATTGGCATACAATAGGCCACATCTCAGTGAATCTGCTCTTGATCTGCACCATTGCAATTAGGTATTTCGTTTCGGATGATATCCAGAACAGATTGCAGATGCTGGAATATTGGCAGAAGAAAATGTTGGTAGAACTGGTCTGGTCAGGCAGCAATTATAAACGACCACTTCTTATGGTGTTGCAATACCTCTGGTTCACGACTCTCCCAATGGCGGAAACATCTCAAAACCAGCCGTGGCAATGCTCTTAAATATATTCAAAAAAATAATATAAAAATATCCTGTTTATTCGAGGCAGTGTGAATTTTGCTTGTCAGGTAAGATACCTTTAACCAATGGTGTGTCTCAAGCATCTATGCATTGTGATTTATTATCGCATATGCAGTATAATACAGATACATGTGAGGTTAACCACTTTGGCGGCAAAAAGATGGCGGCACATTATTATCTCAATGTGGTTAGGTTAGGTAACGGGGAGGTACAGCGAGGCCTGGATGTCCTTGTACACCGGTCACTGAAAGTTGGCTTATAGGTACAGCACGCACTGAAGAAAGCTAATGGAATGTTGGCCTTCATAACGAGGATTTCAGTATAGGAGTAAAGAGAATCTTCTGCAGTTGTATAGGGCTCTGGTGAGCCCACATCTGTAGTATTGTGTACAGTTTTTGTCTCCTGATTTGAGGAAGGACATCCTTGTGATTGAGGCAGTGCAGCGTAGGTTCGCCAGATTTATTCCCGGGTTGGCGGGACTGCCATATGAGGAAAGATTGAAACAACTAGGCTTGTATTCACTGGAGTTTAGAAGGATGAGGGGAAGATCATATAGAAGCATATAAAATTACAAAAGCTCTGGACAAGCTCGATGCAGTAAAAATGGTCCCAATGTTGGGCGAGTCCAGAACCAGGGGGCCACCGTTTTAGAATAAAGGTCATTTAAGACTGAGGTGAGAAAAAACTTTTTTCACCCAGAGAGTTGTTAATTTATGGAATTCCCTGCCACAGAGGGAAGTGGAGGCAAAGTCACTGGATGGATTTAAGAGTGAGTTAGATAGAGCTCTAGGGGTAGTGGAGTCAAGGGATATGGGGAGGAGGCAGGCACGGGTTATTGATAGGGGACGATCAGCCACGATCACAATGAATGTCGGTTCTGGCTCGAAGGGCCGAATGGCCATTCTTGCCCTATTTTCTACGTTTCTATGTTTCTATGTCTACAGGTGGCACGATTATCGAGTTTGGATTTATTGAAACGAACTTCCCGGCAAAATCCCATCTACACTCTGATTAGATGATATTTAATAAGCATGTTATGAGGATGCATCACAGCCTGGTTTGGGAAGAGATCCATCCATGACCGAAACACGTGCAGTTGTGGACGTAGACCAGAGCATCACGCCAAGCAACCTCCATTCCATTGATTCCATCGACACTTCATGCTGCATCTGCAAGTCCGCCAGCATGACCATGGACCGTCAATGACTCCGCTCAGTCCCTCTTCTCCCCTCTTCCATCATCAAGGCTTAGAGAAGTTTGAAAACGCATGCCTCGAGATTCAGGAACAGTTCCTCCCCAACCGCTACCAGACAAATAAAAGGACCTCTTCTCAGCCATGGAGCGGCGTTGGCCTTCGTCTACCTCATTGGAAACGTTAGGAATATCATTAACCGGACTTTACCGGATTCCAATGTTATATATGTCTCACTTGCCACGCCCCCAGGCACTTGGGACACTTTCCACACTCCTCCCCTGAGCTCTTGGGAGATACACCTGCATTTAATCTCCTCCCACAATCTATCACTAGGCATAAATACCTGAGATCATCAGCAAATGTGTGCCGAATAATTAGTTCTTCATTCTATCGGTTCGATAGTAGTTCTGAGTTCCGTCGGTTCCAGCTCTATATCTTTCGGCTCCATTCGAGTTTGGATGTTTGTTATTTTACAGGACTTCTCGGTGAGCCTGCATTCGAGTCCTTTCCATTTCGGGGCCTTCTGACAGATTAGTCATCGAGCCTGCGCTTGGTCACAGCGACGTAGAGAATCTGATATCTGGAACAGGTGATACAGGAGGGGAGCATTGCTCAAGGTGCAAGTGAATATCTGCCTCACGTGGAAAGACTGTATGAGTACTTCGATGGAGTCGAGGTTGGGGAGGTAAAGGGACAGGTGTTGCATCTCCTGCGGTTGCAGGTGAAAGTACCGAGGGAGCGTGTGATTTGGGTGGGGAGGGATGAGATGACCACGGAGATTCGGGGGGAACGTTCTCGGCGGACAGCAGAAACGGGTAGAGATGGGAAGGTGTGGCCAATAGTGGGATCCCGTTGGAGGTGGCGAAAATTTTAGAGGACTACTAGACGAAGTAGGACCCGTTGGGTCCCAGAACCACACGGGAGGGCTGGTCACCCAATGCAATATTCCACCTCTCCACCAATTCCAATGTTGCTGGCCAGGAGGGGGAGTGGGGTTGCGCTAATATGAGTGTTGTGGGCCGTTGGTACTGGTTTCCAGAGGACTAGTATGAAGTCTGTGGGCCGAATGGATGTTTGGGCTGGCCGCTCAATCACTGAGGGCTGGCAGCTCAATCACTGAGGCCTGGCAGTACAATCACTCGGACCTGGCAAGCTGGCGGCTGAGAAACTGCCAGAAATTCTGCCCAAAACAGGTTACAGACTGTAAGAGAGAAGGGGGAAGAGGGTGGACTGGATGGACTATTGGGCTGGCAGTTCAGTCACTTATGGCTGGTGGGCTGGCAGTTCACTAACTCACGGCTCGTGGGCTGGCAGTGCAGTCACTCACGCCTGGTACGCTGGCAGTTCACACAGTCACCCCACCTACCATCCTGTATTCACCCCCCCCCCCCACCCACTCTGCCCCTTGCCGTTTTCCTCCCACCCACACATTCAGTGCATCTCCCCACAACCTCCCCCCATGCACTCTTAGTGGCTCTCCCACAGAGCAGCCATTCCTGCCTATTAGGTTCCTATTGTGATGAAGAACACACAGGCATCAAAAGTGCAAAAAGGATTTATTAAAGTTTAAAATGTGAATGACTCTTAAAATATAAGAACTATTTAAATGCTAAAGATGAAAATTATTAATTACTTTCTTGTTGTGTCTCTGGTTGTGTTCTGCTGCTCACTGCCTCTTGGTGACTATTTCCTGTTGATAAAAAGAGACAATTTCAATATAGAGAAATTCAGCGTCAAATTTTAAGAAGGAAAATCTGAGAATTTATCTCAGAAGTCATCATTCAACAAAGCACGCTTTTAATGGCAACATTCTTGGTCGATATTCCATCCATCCGGAAAACGTTGACATTTCCCTTCATCTTTCAACCAAAAGGCTTAGTGTTGCTGCAGACATCACGAAGAGATCTGTCCACCACTTGAAAGTTTTCTATCCTAATCATTGGACATTCATCTCAAACAATACTTTTCACTTGCCTCATGAAATGTGCCGTCTTAGAGTTCTTCTCGATGTTGCAGAATGTATCCTCGGCCACTTGGATGGGTATCTTGAATCCAGAATGTGTAGTTCTTCCACCAGGCATTAATGGAGCTGCTATCGCAGAGGATGCGACAGCAATAGCCACATCACGTTGACTAATCCTGACATGATGTCGAAAAAGCAGCCTAAAGACAATTTCAGTTGTTAATGAACACTGAAGAATTTGTGCAAAACATGTTTTCGAGGTGGGGGCTGTCAGGGTGGGGTGGGTGGTAATCAGCGTGCAGCCAAGGGAGGGGGGCAGCTTCAGGTAGGGGCTCTCATGAGCTAATGAGAAGGGGGGTGGGCGGGGGTGTCCTCAATCAGAGGATGTGGGCAGCTTCAGTAAGGGGTCGCATCCTATAGCCAGGCGGATGCAGCATCTTGAGGTGGGGAATGTCAGTGGATGAGGGGTGGGGGGCAGTGAGCGATTTACTCATGACCTCTGGACTCACTCACTGCCTTGGGATTAACTCATGGCCTTTGGCCTGACTGACTCTCACGGCTTGTGGACTGACTGATGCCCGACTTCTGGAGTCACGTCCGACTTTTGTAAACTGGAAACTGTAACATCTACATTGAGGAACAGCTTCTTCCTGACAGCCATCACGCCATTAAACATAACAAATAAGCTCTGAACTACGAAAGACTATATTATTTGTACTATTTGTTGATCACACACACACTCCACCTCACACAGACTCACACACATACAAACACAGGCTCATACGTACACACGCACAGACACACTCTCATATATATACACACACAGACTCATTCACACATACACACACTCACAGACACGCACACAGCCTCATTCACACACACGTTTCCACACACACAGACTCATTCACACACACAAACTAATTCACACTCACACACAGACCCAATCGAACACACTCTCACACCCACACACAGACTGATTCGCACTCACATACTCATTCACACACATACACAGACTCGTGGTTGTGTACGAAATCCCAAGTGTATGATTAATAATTTAACCGATTTACCACGGGTATGACAAGTTTGCCATTTACTTGTCATTTCTGCGATGTTCCAAGTTCGTCTCCCGAGTTACTCTTGAGCCAATCCTGAATGAAGGTCTGTTTCAATAAGCAACAGTGTTATGTTTTAATAAGAAACAGTGTTAAAAAGACATCTCCATCCTGCGGCTTTGGTTTAAAGATAGCATTCAGCGCGGCCGCATCTATTGATGTGACTAACAAAGGGAAAAAGCGCACCGTCCAGTGCCAGAGCAGTTATACTTATGATTTGTTTGAAACACACAGGTTTGATATATTTTAATTGAATTTACTGCCATGTCTACACACTGCGGGGAGACGGAAGATGAAATATTTGAATATGGACGGATGTGCACATCACATTGTTGGGCGACGGAGCTCAGTGTTCGCCGCCTGAGCTGCTTTGGTGCCCAGGCGTGAGTTGAGGTGGATGCGCGGGCGTCATTAATCTGTCTGGGGTGACATGGCTCTTGGGTTAGGCTGGGATCATTCTCTGCAGGATGATCTTAGTGTTGGAGAGGTGTACTGACTGCGTGGGCAGACACTTTGGTAGTGATTGCCCACCAGTCTCAAAAGCCGCTGTGTCTCCCTGTCCCTGGCATAGCAGGGGGGCGATCAAGCAGCATAATACCACCCTCCCCCTCCACGCCAACACGAAGGGCAACGATCCCAAGACTTTAGCGTCAGAAACAGCGGGCAGGCGACAATCTCATTGTTGGCCCTGTCTGTCGCCACCCCCACCCACACCCCTCTGCTTCCCGGACATGTGTGTGACCCCTTCCCTCCCCTCTCCAGCTCCCCGCCCATTGCACCGGGCGCGGGGGCTTTGCACTGTCTTCACGTCGGCGATACCAGCAGGTCATTGTCAGTCGCCCCGGGGCAGGTGCTCGGGGTCTCTCTCCCAGCGAGGCTCCGGACCGGGATGGGGGGTGGGGGGGGGAGTGGGTTGTGGCAGTCAACATGCACGTCGGCTCTGCCACACCATGTGCCGCTGCAAACCAAATCACCTGTCCACGCTCGGTGCAACAGGAGCTGAGACTGGGGACTATCCAGCCATTGCCCCCTCCCGCTGCAACTGCAAACAACCCCACTCTCCTGCTCACCTACCCCCCCCCCCCCCCCCCCCCCCCCACACACCTTTCCCTTCCAACTCTAGTCCCGTCCCGACCCCTTGGTAAAACTGAAGGGAGCGACATTCAACTGGGGGGGGGGGGGGGGAGGTTTTGAACAGCTGTGCCTGGAGCCCGCCACCGGAGTCGTGTATGACTGCCTGGGCAGCCTGAAGGTGGCAGATGCCTTGCCTGAGCACCCGGTCTGTGGAGTGGCCGCGGTGAGACTGCGGGGGGAGTACCTCACTCTGACTGAGATAGGGGAGAGACAGAGGCGCGCGCGCACACACACACAGAGAGTGAAGCTCCTGCTAGCGTGACTGTCTCTCTGTGTGGGCGTGTGGGGGTGAGAGAGGCACACCCACACACACACACACACACACACACACACACACACACACACACACCACACACACACACACACACACACACACACACACCACCCCCGCTCACACACACACACCCACACAACACAGGCAGCGTGGAGTACCTTTAACTGTGTGTGTGGGAGAGAGAGACAGAGGCAGACACACACACGACGGACAGTGTGTACCTCTGTCTGTGTGTGTGTAGGGGAGAGAGAGACACAGAGACAGTGTGGACCTCTGGTTGTGTAGGAAGGAGAGAGGGGGAGAGAGACAGAGAGAGGGCACAGAGGCAGTGTGATGTACTTCCGGGTGACTGGGGGAAGAGAAAGAGCGCACATGACCTAGGTCTTTCTGTGTGTGTGGGAGCGAAGAGAGATGTGGGGGAGGGGGAGAAAGAGAGAGGTGGGGCGGGACAGAAAGAGAGGGTGGGGGGGTGAGAAATGATGGGAGACGTATCTACACACACAAAGCAGAGTTTTACTGTGTATGTGGGAGACACAGATGGACTGAGCATAGTACCTCGGTCTTACTGTGTGTGGGAGAGGGGGAGAAAGAGACGTACACTCACAGACGCAGAGTCTCTCAGCCTGTGTGAGAGGGAGGGAGGGAGAGAGAAACACACACACTCAAGGTTGGTGTGAAATCTCACCTGCCTGTTTCAGTGACAGGCACCCGCCGCCAGTAAATGAAGACACCCCCATCTGTCTCGCCCTCCTCTCCGTCGACTACCCCACCTTTTCCTCCCAACTCCAGTGCCGTCCCGACCCCTTGGGAAACTGAAGGGAGCAACTATCAACTGCCTGCACGCTGAGTTAAAGAGTTCCCACGGTAGACTGACGATACGCTAAGGTAAACGCACGGGCCACTACGTTCCTACAACGAGTTAAAATGTTTCAATTCTTAACCACAAGAGTAAATTTGACCCGTGGATAACTTTAACCATGTTTCATTTTTTTCACGAGTTGACAAGTTACACGGGTTGAATAAGTTAGGTCTTTATTCTCTGAAACGCAGAAGGTTAAGGGGAGACTTGATAGATGTCTTTAAAATGATGAAAGGGATAGACAGAGTTGATGTGGACAAGCTTTTCCCTTTGAGAATAGGGAAAATTCAAACAAGAGGACATGATTTCTGAATTAAGGGACAGAAGTTTAGGGGGTAATATGAGAGGGAACTTCTTTACTCAGAGAGTGGTAGCGGTGTGGAATGAGCTTCCAGTGGAACTGGTGGAGGCAGGTTCATTGGTATCATTTAAAAATAAATTGGATAGGCATATGGATGAGAAGGGAATGGAGGGTTATGGTATGAGTGCAGGCAGGTGGGACTAAGGGAAAAAAAGTTGTTCGGCACGGACTTGTAGGGCCGAGATGGCCTGTTTCCGTGCTGTAATTGTTATATGGTTATATGGTTATTAGCGCCACGAGTTTCTAAGTTGCGTCCGCGAGTTCCGACGTTACAGCTACGTAACTCGCACGTTATTACAACGAGTTTTAACTCGGGGTACCTCGTGTGTCAATTCGCACTGTGAGACAGGTGTTGTTTAGACGGGTACTGGTTGGGTGGGATGTTGGACACACACGGGCAGGTGGGACTGGTATAGTAGGGCCATGTTGAATTGGAGTGGACGCGGTGGGCTGAAGATGTTTCCGTGCTGCATGACCCCATGACTCTCTGACTACATGAGATGGGACAGTGGACCCTGGGGGAAGGGCACACTAATTGAACCAGTCACTAGTGCGATATTGGAGAATCATTCTGGGGATGGGTATACCATTCTGGGGATGGGTATTGTACTTCCGGTGGCGCTGGTGCCAGCAGCCTTCACCTACAGCCCGGTATCTTTTTGTTTTTTTGTTTATTTAATTATGTTAAAGTGTGTTTTTTTTTTTTTTG
>NW_026576049.1:0-13126 GCF_028641065.1 Leucoraja erinaceus | reverse complement strand
CTCTTAAAAGAAAACAAAGACAAGAAACAACCCCCCACTCCATTACCTTTTCTACAAACCATCTTCCCAAAATTTTTTGTTTTCCCTTTCCGTCATCCAATATAATTACCACTTAACAACCTCCCTCCTCCCCCCTTTAACACCCACCACAGAGTGAGTTCACCATACACCTCCTCCTTGGTTTATGTCCGGCCCAAGTTCTTAAATCACTTTTCACTTAGCCTTTCCCTCGCTGAGTGTGAAGGCTGATGTAGATTCTCATTGTGTACGGTTCACATTAGATAAATTAGGACCAAAGGGCCAGCCTCAATACCAGGTGTTACATTGGAAAGGAGATCTTAAGAATTTCGTTTCTGTCAAAGTGTCGTGACATGTGTGTGACTTAATTGCCACCAAACTGCTATGGTGCCAAGTCATCGGGTATTTTTCAAGCGGATATTGCAAATTCACCTACTTAGTTAAGGGTGTTCGCGGGAGTTATCATGGGAAGCGGTGGCAGAACAAAATGTGTTGAGCTTTGAGAGGGAAAGAAGTCATACCTCTATTGATCCAGGGTAAGTAGACTCTGGGCACTAAACTGTGGCCTCAATCGTGTCTCCTTATGTTTTATGAGCATATGATCTTTTGCTTTTTGTTCAGATTCTAGCATCTACAGTTTCTTGTTTGCATCCTACTATCTACTATGAAGTAATATGCAGGACAGCAGGCAAGTGACGACAGTGATGGCATTTGGCGCTTTATACCAGAGGATTCGAGTTTGGAGCCAAGCGGTGTAAAGTGGCCCTATTGATAGACCCTAACCTGGAATATTGTGTGCATTATTGAGTCCCCTAATTCTGAGGAAAGACTTCTTGCTAGTGTGGAGTGCAAGCATGTTTACAAGGTTAATTCCCCGGGATGCGTACTGTATATGCTGTAGAGAATGGAGCGGCTGGGTGTACACTCGAGTTTACAAGGATGAGAGGTGGATCTTATTAAAACATATAAGCATTGTTAAGGGTGTTGGACACCTAGAGGCAGAACGTCCCGATGTGTGGGGAGTCCAGACAGGGGGTCACGTTTTCAGAATAGCGTTAAGGCCATTTAGAATGGAGACGAGGAAACCCTTTTCTCACAGAGAGTGTGATTGTTGAATTCCCCTCTGCTCGAGGGCGGTGGAGGCCAGTTCTATCGATACTTTCAAGGAAGAGCTAGATAGGGCTCTTCAAGATGGGGGAAAGGCAAGAAGTTGGTACTGATTGATGATCACATTTGAATGTGGTGGTGCTGGCTCGAATGGCCGACGCCTGCACCTATTTTCGTATGTATCTTGTGCTATTGTCACTCTTTTCCTTTTTTCAAACCATTTTTTAATCCATGTCGGAAACCTGTCCTGGATTCATGCTGTCTCTCACATTCCAAGCCTGCCCTGCAATTCCTTTCATGGCCTACTGAATCTATACAAGGTCAACCTGTGACACCCCTTGTCCACAGTTTTCATGGTTACCTTTTTAAAAAAAACTAAATTAATTATGAGACTCAATGTTACCTACATACAAAGCCCTGGTGACTATTTTCTAATCGCTTGACTTTTCCACAATACTTCTAACTCCTCTCTCCTCAGAAGCCGCATATCCCCCTACTGATTGATTTTAGGTTGCCTGGCCCTGTCATTCCCAAGCTTTTCCTTGCAGCTTCTCCTTTTGATAAAGGCATAATATTAGCCATGGTCCGATCTCCACACCTCCATCTTTCAACAATCGTGCCGACTGGCCCAGTGTCAAAATCTTTTGCCAAGGATCAGTGAGTCCAACCTGCACTTGGAGTCGTAGCCCCTCAATATTCACACTTTGTTAGTTTTACATCCCAGCTGTATGACCCATTGACCTCCAATTTTCCGGTCATTCCTTGCGTTCTGCATCCACCTGTCTCCTCCGCCCTCCCAAGCTCTCCCACACCCACTGATCTCCGCCTCTTCCTTTCTTCTTCCCCCCCCCACCACCCCCACAGCAGTCTGACGAAGGATTCGACCCCGACACAACCCGCCTATTTCCTTTGCTCCATAGATGCTGCCCAATCGCCCACATGAGTTTTTTTCTCGCACTCATTTGTGCCGACCTTGTGTTGTCCTCTCAGCCTTCTTGCATTTCTTTTCGTAACACCAGATCTTCCTAGATCCTAGGATTAATGCGGTTTGAACAAGTGTATAATTCTATTACATACCAGCAGGATAGAGTAAGCGATTATATTGTTCTGTTTAATCTCCTCTACAATTGCTATCAATTCTGTTTTACTTTCTGTTACAAGGATGATGATCGATGAACGCTAGATGAGTTTGTTGCAGCGGCCCACAGAAGAAGGTGACAGCGACCTGGAGAACCCACTCACCATGATCCGCTGAAGAGGATGCGTGCATGTCGCCGCTGCTGCGACGAACATCCAGCATCACCTGTCATAAATAACATTGGAGGAAAGGGACCTCTGACTGCAGGGAGTTCAAATCACAGGCTGCCCTGTCCAGCCTCTGGGAAGTCCATAATGGTAAAGCATTAGAAAGGGGTGGGTCCAGCCCCTGCTTCTCCTGCAATCAGTAGGAAATGACCCACATTTGGGGAGGGGGGGGGGGTGGGGAGGGTGGGGTGGGGGGGGGGCAGATGTCTGGCAGGTAGATAGTTGGATTGGATGGGGTGGACAAAAGAGCAAAAAAAACGAGAGAGAAATGGAGGCAGTTGTGCCAGTGGAGGGGCAGAAGATTGTGGCAGATCTGCTGGATACGATGAGCAGAGAGCGCTGCAAATGTCTTGATTGTCACTGGAATTGTGGACTGATTAATTCACAGGATTATAGCATGGTAGGTTCTATTTTGGACATCTTTATGTAAGAGCAGTCCATCTAATCCATTCCCATGGCCTTTCCCTGTTTCTCTTTCCAAATTGTCGTCTTTCAGACACTGCGACAGCCTTTTTGAATGGCCATGGAATCCACCTTCTAGTTGATTCTTTGGCCCCAATTAAATGTGATGTACCAACAAATGTTACTTTTGGAGATGCAGGAAATTGCTGTTGCTGGAATCCTTAGCAAAAATAATGTGCTGGGGAACTCAGGCGGTCAGGCAAAACGATCTGTTGAAGGAATGAACAGAAGAGGTTGGGTCAGGATTCTATTTTAGACTCTATATCCCATTCCTGAAGGGCCCTAACCTGAAACGTTGTCTGTTCATGCCCGAACTTCCTAGCCTTCTTAAGCAAGCAGGTGTGCTTTCTCAATGGGTGTGCTTTCTCTCACCTGTTGCTTCGACACGCGTGATCCAGACCAGTTGCTAGGGATTTTACTCCTAGGAGCTTGAAGTTTTTCACCATCTCTACTTTGATCGTCTCAATATTTGTTGGGGTATGTGTACTGCTTCACTTCCTGAAGTCGATCATTATCTTCTTTGTTTTGTGACATTGAGAGAAAGGTGGTTGTTTTTGCAAGGTTCTCATTCTCCTTCCTGTACTCCATCTCGTCATTATTTGATATCTCACCCACTGCCGTGATGTTATCAGCAAATTTATACATTGAGTTGGATTTGTACTTGCCCGCACGGTCGTGGGTGTGTAAGCAGTAAACAAACATGCTGAGAACGCATCCTTGCGGAGCACCAGTGTTGAGCTTTATCGTAGAGGATGATTTGTAACTTATCTTCACTGATTGTGGTTTGTAGGTCAGGAAGTTGAGGATCCAGTTGCAGAGATGTGCTAATTCTAAATTCCATGAGTTTGGAGATGAGCTTGGATGGGATAAGCAGCTGTAGCCTGGGAATAGAAGTCTGACATAGGTGTCTCTTATCCAGTTGTTTCAGGGGTGAGTGTAGGGCCAGGGAGATGGCATTGGCCGTGGAACTGTTGTGGCAGTAGGCGAACTGCAGTGGTTCTAGGTTGCT
The DNA here is from genome assembly GCF_028641065.1 of Leucoraja erinaceus. NCBI lineage: Eukaryota > Metazoa > Chordata > Chondrichthyes > Rajiformes > Rajidae > Leucoraja > Leucoraja erinaceus. The sequence goes on along the minus strand of NW_026576049.1, from coordinate 9,225 downwards.
TAGTAGACTGTATTTAATGCGTTCCATAACTAACCTTTCAAAACACTTCATGATGGTGGATGTAAAGGCAACTGGACAGTAGTTGGTAAAGCATGAGCTCTTGCTTTTTTTTTCAGGACTGGGGTGATAATGGTCTTTAAGCACGTGTGTACCTCAGCATGGAATAGGGAGAGATTTAAGAGGTCTGTGAATGCTCCTAGTTGCTCCGGGCATCTTCTGATGTCACGGCCAGGGACTCCGTTCGGGCCAATTGCTTTCCCAGGATTTGCCCTCAGGAAGGCCGATCTAACAATGATGCTGGGGAAGAGGCCAACGACACAGAGTCTGATGGAGATAGACACAGAAGGGTCTCGACCAGAAACGTCACCACTTTTCTCCAGAGATGCTTCCCAAACCGCTGAGTTACTCCACAATTTCCGTCTATCTTTGGTGCATAAGGTACACCAAAGGGTAAGCTTTGCTTATCAGGTCTGGGGGAGTTCCCCCCCCCCCCCCCCCCCCCCCCCCCCCCCCCCCCCCCCCCCCGCCATGGGTACCATGTAATCCCGTGCTACCTGCTCCATGGTCGGATAGTCACCAACTAAACCGTCTCCCCCACCTGGTTTGCCAAGTGAGGAGGGGGCTGTGGACCCACAGCAGGCCAAAAAAACATGACCTGTCAAAGGGTGGATTAGCTTCTAACGAGCCAACGGCCATCCACACCAGTAGACGTTGCGATCACTGTTGTACATAGCATTGTAAGGAATGATGATAAAGCATATACACCAAATTCCTATACTTCCAGCGGCGGAAGTCCTGGAACTGGAGGACAGAGATGTGATCATCATTGTTCCGTCATCGTTCCCATCGGAAACCCGCACCACTGCATCGGTACTGTTTTCACCGATTAATAAATTTGGTGTAAACCAGCATTAGGAATCTACAGTTCCTTCCTACAACTTGAATCTGATGGGATGGATGTCATCATCCTGTTGTCCTTCTACTGAAAGCATTTAGTTCATCTGATGGGGCTGCACTATCACCAGTGGTGTTGCCTGACTTCGCTATAGTATTCAGACATTGCCACTTTTTGTGGGTGTCGAAATGATTATACTGGGAATGAAGTTTGACGTTTCTCTTGGCATTCTTTATGGCTTTGTGAAGATCATACTGAGCTTTCTTGTACCGCTAGGGAGCGTTTGACTTGTATGCACGCAGTGGTCCAGTCCTTCACCTGGGAGTGTATCTCGTTGTTCATCCATAGTTGGGGAACACTTGGGTTGTCTTCAGCATGTGTGCCTCTATGCACTTGGTGATGAAGTCAGTCACACCAGTGACATACTCATTCAAGTTGGCTACAGGATTCCTAAATAAGTAAAGGTTGTCATCCTTGTCTGCCGACCAATATTATCTGTATCTGATCCTGTGGAGGATTCCTAAATATGGAAAGGATATCACCCGTGTCTGCTGACTATAGTAGTAGGCCTCCCCTCGGTCATGACTGATTATGGATGATGTATCCTGGTCTGATGCAAACCTGAGCGATGTCATATAGAGGACAGGCCGTTGCCCATGCAGCACGTCCTCCCTCTCCACGTCGCTGATCGATCCAAAGGAACAGCAGGGCCATTACAGTTTGGCACCAGCGTCGTCGCAGGAACTGCCAGAGCGAGGTTGTAGACAACGACGAACTGCCTTAGGGGCTCCGGATTTTCTTGAGGTTTATTCCTGGAGTCTTTTCCATTACTGGATATGGCCACAAGGCAGTGGAGGTTTTAAATCAGAGTTTTCCCTCTTCCCAGGCTGACAAGCCCCATCTGCCCGAGACTCGTGGGGGTGGCAGCGTCTACCTTCCTGTGCAGGTCTATAGCACCTGTCCACTGCCCACACTAATATTACCTGTACCTGATCCTCCCGCTTCAGTGTTTGTAGGGGGGGAGAAGAAGTACAGCTAGGTGATTAGATTTCCTAAAATGTGGCCGAGGAGCAGAGATATAGGTGTTTTGTATTGATGTGTAGCAGTGTTTTCTGGCCCTGGTGGGACAAGAATCATGCTGATAGTACTTTGGTAGTACACCCCTGGGGTTGGCTTCATTGAAGTCTCTGGCTACAATGACTGGGGCTTTGGTGTGTTTTGTCTCAAGTCTTGATAGTATGTACTCTTATGAACTGTTGGTGCTGAAATCTTGTGGTAGGAGTTTAATACAGGAAACTGTATGAATGTAAAAGATTAGCAATGATATTACTAAATAGCAGGCAGGAGGAGACAAATAACTTACTCCTCATATTTTAAGCAAAATAAGAATGCTCATTAATAAATAACATTAAAACCACTGTACATAGAAATGCTGACATTGTTCAATAGCTTTTATTCTTTTACACTTCAGATATGAACAGTGTGTTGCAACAGATGAAGTGTAAGCGCAGAGAAGGATGTGTGGCAATCATTAGATAAATCCATTGGAGAAACAGTGGAACCGGCTCCAGCAGAAGGAGCTGCTTCAACATCTATTAACACAGCACCAGATGTCCTGCTGCCCAGTGACTTTCAGCTTGATGCACAACTCAATCATGTGGCTGAGGATATACTTGATCATCAACTTGGGCTGGATGTTGTAATGAATGACTCCTTGGAGAGTCCATCGGAAACTGATAATGAAGAAGATGTGACACTGGAAAGCAGCCCAGGCATATCCTTGCCTGCCTCTGATGGCATGCAAGATCAGCCCGTGGTAGAAGGGACTAATGCAGAGCTCAGGATCAAAGTCATAAAGGAGATTCGCAAGCCAGGGAGAAGTAAGTTTATCTTACAACTGCTTATTAAGCTGAGTGCAAATGTGTGAAGAGTATGAAGCTATATCAAAATCTCTTGACTAGGATCTCTATTTGTTTCCACAAAATATTTGATGGGTTGCGGAAAATGCTTTACACTGGGAATTAATGCCAGTCAAATTAAGAAGCTGCTGTTGTTAAAACTAAGACCTGTGAATTTTTAAATACTTATATAAAAAATAATAACATAGCTGATGTTTGGAGAATAGCAAATCCAAGTGGTAGGGAATACTCATTTTATTCATCAGTTCACAAAACTTATTTTCGCGAATTGACTATTTCTTACTGGACACAAAATTGATCCCGTATACGAATAAACCATCATATCATAATAGTATTATTTCTGATCACTCACCATTGACTTTTATACTTAAAATTGAGGGAATGCCGAGTATAAAGCCTTTTTGGAGGTTCAATGCACACATATTAAATAACCCGCAGGGTTATGAGTATATAAAAGAACAAACAAAACTTTTTTCGAAATAAATGACACACACGGGTATTTCTGCAACCGCTATTCTTGGAAACCTTCAAGGCATATATTCGCGGTGTCATAATCTCTTACCAAAGGTTTCTAAATAAGGAAAATAAAAGAGAACTTCAGCGGATAGAACAGAAAGTAAAAATTACTAGAACTGGACAATGCAACTGACCCAACCACAAATAAACATAATAAGCTAACTTTTTGAATATAAAGTCAATAGAATATATCGGCTAGAGTAATAAGATTATTCCAAATTACAAACAAGCACACTTCGCATTGGGGATAAGCCACATAAAGCTACTTGCGAGGCAACTGAAGCAACGAGAAAAGGAAAAAACTATTACAAAAATTAAATCGGATAATGGTGAGTTTCTAACACTGCCTAGGATATTAAATAAGAGGTTTGCCCAATTTTATCATAATTTATACACAGCCAAAATAAAGACAGATGTAAGTAAAATTACAAATTTTTTAGATAATTGCAATCTCCCAAAATTGGATAGTTTAAAACAAGAGCAATTAGGAGCACGGATTACTAGTGAAGAAATAAAACAAATAATAAACTCACTGAAAAATGGGAAGACCCCAGGACCAGATGGCTTTAGTAATGAATTTTATAAAAGATTTCAGGGGTTAATTGTACCAAGATTATTCAATTTATACATGCAGGCTTATACTGAAAATAAACTACCAGAAACCCTAGCAGAAGCAACAATAACGCTTATACCAAAAAAAGATAAAGATTTAGATGAACCGGGTTCTTATAGAGCTATTTCACTTCTAAATACGGATCAGAAAATTTTAGCAAAGATTCTAGCTAGAAGGCTAAATAATTATATTAACAATTTAATAAATTCGGATCAAACGGGATTTATACCCAAAAGACAATCATTTAACAACTTGAGAAGGCTTTTTAATATAATGTACTCTCATAATGAGGAAAATGAAGATATTTCAGTGGTCACGTTGGATGCAGAGAAGGCATTTGATCAAGTAGAATGGCAGTATTTATACAAGGTACTCCAAAAATGTAATACGGGAGAGAATTTTATTAGATGGATTAAACTACTTTACGATAGACCTACGTCACGAATATTAACTAACAATACGCTATCTCCAAAATTTTACTTATCAAGGGGTAATAGGCAAGGGTGTGCCTTATCACCATTGCTATTTGCCCTTATGATAGAACCGCTGGCCGAAAGGATTAGAAATCACCCGAATATTCACGGATATAACAGCAAGGACTCAAAGAATAAAATGTCATTATATGCTGATGATATCCTTTTATATATTACTAACACACAAACGTGTATACCCCACCTTATTAACACTATTGAGGAATTCGGCTCTCTTTTTCAGGGATATAGAATAAAATTGGAATAAAAGCGAAATTATGTCTTTAAAACCACAGGATTCGAGACACTTACTAAAATTCCCCTTCAAAATTGCAACAGAAAAATTCAAGTACCTGGGTATTCAAATTACGAGAAGACTCAAATCATTATTTAGTGCCAATTTTATACCACTATTAAATAAACTGAATGATACGATTGAATTTTGGAAAACGCTTCCGCTCTCATGTTGATAGGCAGAATTTAAAGCTATAAAAATGACTTTCTTACCACAATTATATATTTTGTTTCAAGCTGATCCCATATATATTCCAAATATTTTTCAAAAAATAGATTCCACTATCACTAATTTTATATGGGACTACAGAAAAACACATAGAATTCACGAAAGCATTTGTGCAAATCTAAAGAAGTTGGGGGGTTTATCATTACCCTAACTTTATATATTTACTACTGGGGCAGTGCATATTAGAACATAAGTGACTGGCTTGGATAGTTTCCACCTCCGTAGTTGGAGTGGATAAGAATGGAGAAAGAGGAGTGCTATCCGCACGATATAGGAACGATCCTGCTCCTCACACCGATAAAACTGAATAGTATATATAAGATTTACATACTAACCCCATTATTCACAATATAGCAATAAGAACCCCTTGGAAACAACTAAAAGTATCCTTGAAAAAATAGAAAATTAAATAATTCAAAAAATAGTACTAACCCCACTATTGAACAACCCGCATTCAAACCTTCTCTCATCGACAACACATATCAACAATTGGATAGACTGGGGATTAGGAAAGTAGGGATATGTATGAAGTGGGCAACTGTTATCATTTCAACAATTAAATTTAAATTTAAATTGAAGGATAATCAATATTTTAAATATATACAGGTATGTGACACTTATGAAGAAATATACACATAGATTTCAAACTATATTTTTAGATCCTTTAGAAGAAGCAATGAATATTAAGGCTGATTCACAAAAATAATATCATACTTTTATAATAAATATATTAAATAGAGAATCACCCTCAACAGAAGCATTAAGGGAAGATTGGGAACATGAGCTAATGATAAAGATCTCGAAGGATAGATGGGAAAAGTATTTGATGATACACATAACTGTTCTATTAATGCAAGACATAATTTAATTCAATTCAAGTTATTACATAGACTATATTATTCAAAAACGAGGTTGAAATAAAATTTTATCCAAACGTCTCTCCCAGATGCGATAAATGTTTGTTTCAAAAACGCTAATATAACACTTCATTTGTAGGATGTACAAGTTGAATAAATTTTGGAGTGATATATTCGATATATTTACAAAGCTTTTCAAGTCATGAATAGAACCCAAAACGGAATGGATTATATTTGGAATAATAGGAGAAGATACCAATTTAAATAAAGATCAAAAATGTTTTTTTTAATTATGGGTTAATAAATTGGGAAAGACATTGATACTTAAATTTTTGGAAAAATACAACCACGACCAACTGTTAAAATGTGGATTAGGAATATGATGGACATAGCACGCCTTGAAGAAATGAGACTCCGACTAATAGTATAATATGACCAATTCTTAAGGAGTTGTCTCCTTTCATCGACTTTTTGGAATCATGTGATGTACCACAGCAATATAAGGTACCGTAAAGAGATTGCTGATTTTCAGTTCATGACGCGGATGGATCTACATCTCCGAATACAGATTTGAAAACTTCTCTCTTTTAAGGGGCACTTCTCTTCTATTGCTTCTTTCCACTTTCTCTCTTCCTTTTTTATTTTTTATATACACACTTCACGTTTTTCTACTCTCTACCATCTATTTTTCCACTTTTTCCTCTTTCTATCGTTTTCTTTTTCTTGTCCTGCTTACTTCCTTCTTATAACATAAAACTAGAGGTTGTACATAGAATGGATTACGGTATTACATAGTTGGCACCTAAAATTAGGTTCCACTGTACTGTTTTGTGCTGTATTAACTTCTAATAAAATAAACAAAAAAAAAAAAAGAAGCTGCTGCAAGAAACTAAAACAAAATAACCAACAAAATAGAAAGTGCTGAAGGGACTCAGCAAATCAGGCAGCATTTGCGAAGGGAAATGGAAATTGGATATTTTGGGTTGAGACCCTTCATCTGGCCATCTTCCTCTACAGATGTTGTCTGACTTGCAAAGTTCCTTGAGCAATTTGCTTTTTTTTGCTCCAGATTGCAGCATCTACAATGTTTTAAAACAACTGGATCAAAAGGTACAGATATCCATATTATAACGTCTATATGACTACCTGAAGCATGTGGACAAATCTCCAGAAAATGATACAACAAAATGTTGACTCCTACACATTGAGAAATAGGAAACAGTGAAAGTACTTTAACATAGAAAAACACACAGAAAATAGGTGCAGGAGTAGGCCATTCAGCTCTTCGAGCTGACTGACCATTCAATCGGATCATCCAAAATTAGTGCCCGTTTTCTGTTTTCTCCCCATTCCCCATGATTCCGTTAGCCCTTGGAGCTCTATCTAATTCTCTCTGAATACATCCAATGAATTGGCCTCCACGACCTTCTGTGGCAGAGAATTCCAGACTTCACTAAACTCTGGGTGAAAACGTTTTTTTCCTCAGACTGAGTCCTAAATGGGTCTACCCCTTATTCTTAAAGAAACTGTGACTGGGTTCCCAACATAAGTGACTTTTTCCTGCGCAACCTCTATAAAATCTGTCTTGCCTCCTTCGTAAATTCCAGTGAATATTAGCCCAGGTCGATCCATCCTTAATACACTGAACACGGTCAATCAGAGTCTTCCTCCCATTCTTGACCATTTTATTGTCACTCAGTTTGATCATCATTGTTCATCGTAAACAGTTAGGATTATTTCAGATTGGTTATCTATTGTTCCGGATGTCCTATACCAACAGTAGAGGTGTTAGGTAAGACACAGAATGCTGAGTAATTCAAGTGGGACCAGGCAGCATCTCTGGAGAGAAGGAATGTGTGATGTTTTGGGGTCGAGACCCTTCACCCATTCATCTCTCCAGAGATGCTGCCACTGAGTTACTCACAGCATTTTGTATCTACCTTCGTCGATTCTAAACCAGCATCTGCAGTTTTCTTTCCTGCACAGTACAGGTGTCGACCAAATGCACAATCCACTTGTGATTATGTGGTACACTACTGTTAGAAACATAGAAACTAGGTCCCAGGAGTAGGCCATTCGGCCCTTCGAGCCGTGCACCGCCATTCAATATGATCATAGCTGATCTTCCAACTCAGTATCCTGTACCTGCCTTCTCTCCATACCTCCTGATCCCTTGAGCCACAAGGGCCACATCTAACTCCCTCTTAAATATAGCCAATGAACTGGCCTCAACTACCTTCTGTGGCAGAGAATTCCAGAGATTCACCACTCTCTGTGTGAAAAAAGTTCTTCTCATCTCAGTTCTAAAAGATTTCCCCCTTATCCTTAAGCTGTGACCCCTTGTTCTGGACTTCCCCCACATCGGGAACAATCTTCCTGCATCTAGCCTGTCCACCCCTTAAGAATTTTGTAAGTTTCTATAAAATCCCCCCACAATTTTCTAAATTCTAGCGAGTACAAGCCGAGGGGTTTGATAGGCAGATTGCTGGGAAGGGGAAAGAAGGAGAAAGCAGGGACTACCTGAAATTGGAGAGGTCAGTGTTCATACCACTGGGGTGGAAACTACCCAAGCGAAATATGAGGTGCTGCTCCTCCAATTTGCAGTGGGCCTCACTCTGGCCATGGAGGAGGCCCAGGACAGAAAGGTCGGATTCAGAATGGGAGGGGGGGGTTGAAGTGTTGAGCCACTGGGAGATCAGGTTAAATCAAGATAAATGTCATATGTGGCTTTTGTAGAAATTACACTTTTGTTTAGTTTATCAGAAATGAACTGACTAAACCCAAGAGAAAATCCAATTACAAATGAATATTTTTACCATTATCTTTTAAGATAATAAATATGGATACAGAACAGGTATGTGACACCAAAATCTACATACAAATCAGGAGCTTGGCTGTCAGCCCTTTGATCCGATCAGCTATTTAGTTAGGATCATGGCTGATCTTACTGCTAATGTTTATTATTTGCAAGTTGCTCATATAATACTTTAAAAATACCTTGGTGAAAAGTTGCCCTTTTTGAATCAATTGGTGAGAATTGTTGTAGAAACAGTGTAAAGTTCATTGGTGGCGTAGATATTATGTTCTCTCCAGCAAACACTGGCCAAGCTGCCATTGTTTTCAATGTGAATGGTGCTTATGCAGCTGTGTTGTATATAAAAGAGGGGAAAAGATGGTAAGAATAAAGTTTTGCACGTTGGCAAAAAACGTTTTTAATTGATACTATATAATTAAACTGATGTGTAACCAAGTTTCATACATTCATTTTGTGTGAAAAAGTTTTGCTTCCTGTCATAGTCGCATCAATCCACCAGATCCATGCGAGCTTCCAGCAACAGCATCACGAACCAGGGTCTTGACTCGAAACTCACCCATGTCTTCTCTCCAAGCCTGTCCCCAGAGTGCTCCACATTTTGTTCGACATCATTCCAT
>NW_026576048.1:0-13216 GCF_028641065.1 Leucoraja erinaceus | reverse complement strand
AGGGGGAGGGGAAGAGGAGAGAAGGGGTGGGGTGTCGGAGGCGTGAGAGAGGTGACAGCGGGAAGGGGCGAAAAGAGAAGATGGGGAGTGGGGTGGAGGGGTGGGGGGGTTGTGGTTTAACTCATCAGGTCTCCGTGGAGGGGAGTGGGGGTGGGGGGGGCGGGGGGGGAGGGGACGGGGGAGGGGGAGCAGGAGAAGGAGAGGAGATGAGCGAGAGCGAGAGAGCGGGAGAGACGGGGAGGGGGTTGCAGGAGGGAGGAGAGGAGGGGAGAGGGGAAGGAGAGAGAGAAGAGAAGAAGGAGGGGGAGAGGGGAGGGGAGGGGGAGAGCGGGCGAGACGGGGAGACGCAGTAGGGAGGAGGGAGGAGAGAGGAGAAAGGAAGGGAGAGAAAGAAAAGAGGAGCGAGAGGAGAGGGGAGAGGACGAGAGGAGAGAGGAGAGGGAGAGGAGGAGAGAGAGGAGGAGGGAGGCGGAGGAGAGAGGGGAGAGGGGAAGAAGGAGGAAGGGGAGGAGAGGGGGGGAGAGGGAGAGGAGAGGGGGGGGAAAACAGCGAGGAGCCCCTTGAGCAGAAGAGGAGGGGGCTTAAAGAGAGAGAGACTGTGTCTTATGGGGGAGAGATAGCCTCACCATGAGAGATGTCTTGAAGGTGGAGGGCTGGGGAGGTGGGTGGGGGGTGTGTGGGCTGGTCGGCTGGTGGGTGGGGGGTCGGGGTTGAATCCCGGGTTTAATCCTGCTTCTCTTCCCCTCTCCCACCCCCCCCCCCCCCCCGTGGGGCTTGTACAGGACGCACGGCTGAAATCAACGGGGGCTACGGAACGTGCCCATGGGGATATCCACATGAAGCAGGTGGGCCTGGAACGCGAGTGGGCTCAAGTTCCTGCGGGAATATATTGCCCCCGTCACGGAGACCTGGTGACTACACCAAGGTACCCTGGTTACTACACCAAGGTACGGGGGGGGGGGGGGGGAGACGGAGAGGGGGAAGGGAGGAGAGAGGGTGGGGGAGGGGGCGGAGAGAGAGATGGGAAGACGGGGGGGAGAGGAGAGAAGACGAGGGGAGAGAGAGGGGGAGAAAAGAGGAATTCTTTACCACAGACGTCAGTGGATATTTTAAGGCGGAGATAGATAGATTATTGATTAGTGCGGGTGTCAGGGGTTATGGGGAGAAGGCAGGAGAATGGGGTTGGGAGGGAGAGATAGATCAGATCAGCCGTGATTGAATGGCGGAGTAGACTCGATGGGCCGAATGGCCTAATTCTGCTCCTAGCACCTATGAATTATGAACTTGTGGCGGAGATGGGGATTGGTGGATGGTGGTGGTGGTGCGCGAAGGGGATTGGTGGATGTTGATGGTGCTGGGAGGGGATTGGTGGATGGTGGTGTGAAAGGGGATTGATGGATGGTGGTGTGAAAGGGGATTGATGGATGGTGGTGTGAAAGGGGATTGATGGATGGTGGTGTGGAAGGGGATTGGTGGATGGTGGTGTGGAAGGGGGTTGGTGGATGGTGGTGTGTGAAAGGGGATTGGTGGATGGTGGTGCAGGAGGGGGGGATGATGGATGGTGGGTGTGAAAGGGATTGGTGGGGTGGTTGGTGGGATGGGGGATTGGTGGATTGGTGGTGGATGGTGCGAAAGGGGATTGGTGGATGGTGGTGCGGAAGGGGATTGGTGGATGGTGGTGGATGCAGGAGGGGATTGGTGGATGGTGGGTGCAGGAGGGGGATTGGTGGATGGTGGTGCGGAAGGGGATTGGTGGATGGTGGCGTGAAAGGGGATTGGTGGATGGTGGTGCAGGAGGGGATTGGTGGATGGTGGTGCAGGAGGGGATTGGTGGATGGTGGTGCAGGAGGGGATTGGTGGATGGTGGTGTGGAAGGGGATTGGTGGATGGTGGTGCAGGAGGGGATTGGTGGATGGTGGTGCGGGAGGGGATTGGGGATTGGTGGATGGTGGTGTGCAAGAGGAATGGTGGATGGTGGTGGTGGTGTGAAAGGGGATTGGTGGATGGTGGTGCGGAAGGGGATTGGTGGATGGTGGTGTGAAAGGGGAGTGGTGGATGGTGGTGCGGAAGGGGATTGGTGGATGGTGGTGTGGGAGGGGAGTGGTGGGATGGTGGTGTGAAGGGGGAGTGGTGGATGGTGGTGTGAAAGGGGATTGGTGGATGGTGGTGCAGGAGGGGATTGGTGGATGGTGGTGCAGGAGGGGATTGGTGGATGGTGGTGCGTGAAAGGGGATTGGTGGATGGTGGTGCGGGAGGGGATTGGTGGATGGTGGTGCAGGAGGGGATTGGTGGATGGTGGTGCAGAAGGGGATTGGTGGATGGTGGTGCAAGGTGGAGAAAGATAGATCAGGCATGTTTGAATGGCAGAGTAGACGGGAATGGCCTGATTCTGCTCCCAGCATGTATGAATTTCTAACTCTCTCCCCCCCCGGACAGGCAGAGGCAGTGATGAATTTTGTGGTGAGGTACCGTCCCGATGAGCAGCCCTCGTTGCGCCCCCACCACGACTCATCCACGTTCACCATCAACATCGCCCTCAACAACAAGGGGGCGGACTATGAGGTAGGGGTAATGTCCCTCCCATCCCCCTCTCCCCCCCCAAACCCAGGGCCGTCTTAACGCAAGGGCACACTGGCCCCACGCTAATCTATGTATTGTAGAAAGGGTTTGGACAGGCTAGATAGATGCAGGAAGATTGTTCAGGGTTGTACAGGGTCTTGGTGAGACCACACCTGGAGTATTGCGTACAGTTTTGGTCTCCTAATCTGAGGAAAGACATTCTTGCCATAGAGGGAGTACAGAGAAGGCTCACCAGACTGATTCCTGGGATGTCAGGACTTTCAATGCAACGAGACCTGGGTGTCATGGTACACCAGTCATTGAAGGTAGGCATGTAGGTGCAGCAGGGAGTGTGAAGAAAGCGAATGGTTATGTTAGCATTCATAGCAAAAGGATTTGAGTATAGGAGCAGGGAGGTTCTACTGCAGTTGTACCGGGGTCTTGGTCGAGACCACACCGGGAGTATGCGTACAGTTTTGGTCTCCTAATCTGAGGAAAGACACATTCTTGCCGTAGAGGATTTGAGTATAGGAGCAGGGAGGTTCTACTGTGCAGTTGTACAGGGTCTTGGTGAGACCACACCTGGAGTATTGCGTACAGTTTTGGTCTCCCCAAATCTGAGGAAAGACATTCTTGCCGTAGAGGATTTGAGTCTAGGAGCAGGGAGGTTCTACTGTGCAGTTGTACAGGGTCTTGGTGAGACCACACCTGGGGTATTGCGTACAGTTTTGGTCTCCTAATCTGAGGAAAGACATTCTTGCCATAGAGGGAGTACAGAGAAGGTTCACCAGACTGATTCCTGGGATGTCAGGACTGTCTTATGAAGAAAGACTGGATAGACTTGTGTTAATACTCTCTAGAATTTAGGAGATTGAGAGGGGATCTTATAGAAACTTACAAAATTCTTAAGGGGTTGGACAGACTGATTCCTGGGATGGCAGGACTTTCAATGCAGCGAGACCTGGGTGTCATGGTATACCAGTCATTGAAAGTAGGCATGCAGGTGCAGCAGGCAGTAAAGAAAGTGAATGGTAGTTAGCATTCATAGCAAAAGGATTTTGAGTATAGGAGCAGGGAGGTTCTACTGCAGTTGTACAGGGTCTTGGTGAGACCACACCTGGAGTATTGCGTACTAGTTTTGTCTTCCCTAATCTGAGGAAGGGAGAGATTCTTGCCATAGAGGGAGTAGAGACGGTTCACCAGACTGATTCCCAGATGATCAGGACTTTCATTGGAAGAAAGGACTGGATAGACTCGGAAGTACTCGATAGATTTTAGAAGATTAAAGGGGGGATCTGCATAGAAATTCTTAAGGGGGGCCAATTCTTTGGACAGGCAATGAAGGACCCGATGCAGGAAGATTGTTCCCGGATGTTGGGGAAGTTCCAGAACAAGGTGGGCACACAGTTTAAGGATAAGGGAAGGAAATCTTTTAGGACCGAGATGAGAAAAAACATTTTTCACACAGAGAGAGTGGTGAATCTGAGGAATTCTGTGCCACAGAAGGTAGTTGAGGCCACACAGTTCATTGGCTATATTTAAGAGGGAGTTAGATGTGGCCCTTGTGGCTAAAGGGATCAGGGGGTATGGAGAGAAGGCAGGGATGGGATACTGAGTTGGATGATCAGCCATAGAAACATAGAAAATAGGTGCAGGAGTAGGCCATTCGGCCCTTCGAGCCTGCACCGCCATTCGATATGATCATGGCTGATCATCCAACTCGGTATGCTGTACCTGCCTTCTCTCCATACCCCCTGATCCCGAGCGCCTGCCGTTAGCGTTACGAGACGCCCCCGAGCTCCGACGTACCCGCTACGTTCATTCTCCACGCTTACCACGTGTTTGACTTTTTAAAAACTCGGGAGAGCTCTTGGAATGAACTCGTACAGTGGGACAGGGCTTTTAGTCAGAGCTCTAGGGGCTAGTGGAATCAAGGGATATGGGGAGAGGGCAGACATAGAAACATAGAAAATAGGTGCAGGTGTAGAGGCCATTCGGCCCTTCGATATGATCATGGCTGATCATCCAACTCGGTATCCTGTACCTGCCTTCTCTCCAATCACTATCACAGCCATGATCATATTCAATGGCGGTGTAGGCTCGAAGGGCCGAATGGCCTCTACTCCTGCACCTGTTGTCTATGTTTCATTGTTTCTGTGTTGGTCATTCACCGTCTCTCAGGTTGTGGCACGCTGTTATGTATTAGTGCACCAAGATGTGGCTGTATTTCCTTCACCAAGGATTATTGTGTGTGTGTGTGGGTGTGTGTGGGTGTGTGTGTGTGGTGTTGTGTGGTGTGTGTGTCCCACACAGGGAGGGGGCTGTCGGTTCCTGAGGTACAACTGCACGGTGGACACCCCCCGCAAGGGCTGGTCTCTGATGCACCCTGGACGACTCACCCACTTCCACGAGGGGCTGCCCACCACCAGCGGGACCCGCGCTACATCATGGTGTCCTTCATCGACCCCTGAGCCAGGAGAGAGGACGAGGGGGTGTGTGGGGTGGGGTCCAGACCTCTCCGCCGTTATCTCCCCACCCCCCCCACCACAGTCAACAGCGGACAATCATTGCAGAAGCTCCGGCAGCAGATCTGGAAACGGAAAATGGGCGCGGGAACCTCCGAGCCACTCGATACGATCATGGGCCGATCATCAACAATCCAATCCGTTCCTGCTTTCTTCCCACACACACACACGATCGCTGGATTCCGTTAGCCCCAAGAGAGCCGAATCCGACTCCCGCATGCAAACGTCCCGTGAACCGGCCTCCACCCGCCTTCTGTGGCAGAGAATTCCACAGACTCACAACTCTGGGTGAAAAGTGTTTCCTCGTCTCAGTCCCAAATGGCCGACCCCTTATTCTTAAACTCTGTGTGTGTGTGTGGGTGTGACCCCTGGTACTGGACTCCCCCCCCCGACATCGGGGAAACATTATTAATGCATCTAGCCTGTCCCAACCCTTTATGAATTTGATATGTTTCTATAAGATCCCCTCTCATCCTTCTAAACTCCAGCGAATACAAGCCCAGCATGCCAACTCCGCCATTCGATCATGGCTGATCTATCTTCCTCCCTCTCTCTCTCCTCCCCTCCTCTTTCCCCCTCTCTCTCTCCCATTCCCTCTGTCTCTCCTCCCCTCCTCTTCCCCCTCCTCTCTCTCTCCCATTCCCTCGGTCTCCCCCTCCCCATCTCTCCCTCTCTCTTGCTTCCCATCCTTCTCTCCCCCTCCCCCTCCCCTCTCTCCCCTCCTCTCTCCCCATCCATCTCTCCCCCTCGATCTCTCCCCCTCTATCCCTCTATCTCTCTCCCTCTATCTCCCTCCCCCTCCATCTCTCTCTCCCTCTCTCTCTCTCTCTCTCTCTCCCTCCATCTCTCCCTCCATCTCTCTCTCTCCCTCTCTCTCTCTCTCTATCACTCCATCTATCTCTCACCTCCCTCTATCTCTCTCCCTCTCTCCTTCCCTCTATCTCTCCCTCTCTCACTCGCTCCCTCGATCTCTATTTCCCTCTCCCTCCCTCAGTTTCTCTCCCTTCCTCTATCTCTTTCCTTCTCCCTCCCCCTCTCCTACTCTCTCTCCCTCTATCTCTCTCTCCCCTCTCTCCTCTTCTCCTCTATCTCTCCATCTATCTCTCCCCCCCTCTTCTCTCCCCCTCTATCTCTCTCTCTCTTCTATCTCTCTCCCCTCTATCTCTCTCCCCCTCTATCTCTCTCTATCCCTCTCTCTCTCTCTATCCCTCTCTCCCCCTCTATCTCTCTCCCCCTCTATCTCCCTCCCCCCCCCCCCTCCCCCCCCCCCCCCCCCCCGGGTCACTAACACCAGGATTTATGAGTTCTGGTCCCTACAGACCCAGATTGACTGCGGTTCCACCTTCACCCGTGACGTCATGGAGCCATGGAACCCTGTCCTGTCTCCCAATTCATCCCTTTCCCCCTCCCCCCCCCCCCCCCCCCACCCCCCCCCCACCACCCACAGCCCACGCCGGCCACCGCACACCTTTCCGAGTGTGGGAGGAATCCGGAGAGAAGTCACGGGGAGAACGTGCAAACTCCGTACAGACAGCGCCCGTGGTCAGGATCGAACCCGTGTCTCCGGCGCCAGGAGGCAGCGGCTCTGCCCCGTGCGTGCGTGCGTATAACTCGGCCGGAGTAACTCAGCGGGACAGTGGGCACCGTCACGGGAGAAGAACGTGGGTGAGACGACGTTTCCCGGTCCGCGTTGTCCAGGGGCGCTGCCCGACCCACCAGCTTTTTCTGTGTGTACGGGTACAGGCTCGTCACACCGATGGGCCGAGCAGGCGCTAGGCCGCGAGCCATTGGCCTTGGCGGCCATCTTGAGCCTGAACCAGTAGGCCCATCGTGCACAGTGATACCTCGTACCCTCCCTCCCTCCTCAAATTACCCCCAAACAACTGTACCCCCACCCTCCTTGAAGAGTGCCACGTAAAAAAAAAGTTCACCCTTAAAGTGTACCCCATTAAATTACCCCCCCCCCCCCCCCCCCCGAATGCCAACTAGTGCCTTGCCAGGGCAACGCCAATGAGATCCGGGACACCGCGACGTGTACGTGTTGTATATTTTATGTTTTTATTTTATAAACGTGGGACTGGACAAATACTCTATATTATAAAGCACTCAGCTGCCACTAAACCTGGTGTGTGGTTATCGTCCTTGGCCAGTCTCCCTCCTGGGGAAACGGGCCCTTGTCGGCCCAACCTTGCCCACACCGGCCGACACGCCCCCGTCTACACTGGTCCCACCTGCCCGCGTTTGGCCCATTTCCCTCCGAACCTGTCCCTTCCACGTGCCTGTCTAACTGTCTCGATGTGGCCCTTGTGGCTAAAGGGATCAGAGGGTAACTCTCTGCCACAGAGGGTAGTTGAGGCCACACAGTTCATTGGCTATATTTAAGAGGGAGTTAGATGTGGCCCTTGTGGCGAAAGGGATCAGGGGGTATGGAGAGAAGGCAGGGACGGGATACTGAGTTGGATACTGAGTCCAGGACAAGGGGTCACAGCTTAAGGATAAGGGGGGAATCCTTTAAAACTGAGATGAGAAGAACTTTTTTCACACAGAGAGTGGTGAATCTCTGGAACTCTCTGCCACAGAGGGTAGTTGAGGCCAGTTCATTGGCTATATTTAAGAGGGAGTTAGATGTGGCCCTTGTGGCTAAGGGGATCAGGGAGTATGGAGAGAAGGCAGGTACGGGATACTGAGTTGGATGATCAGCCACGATCATATTGAATGGCGAATGGTGCAGGCTCGAAGGGCCGAATGGCCTCTACTCCTGCACCTATTTTCTATGTTTCTATGACTTATGACCTTCTAACCAGGTCCACCAGAGGCCTAGCTGAGTTCCCGGTGGCCCAGCACTTCAACTACCCCTCCCATTCCCACACTGACCTCTCTGTCCTGGGCCTCCTCCACTGTCAGAGTGAGGCCCAGTGCACAGCACACAAACTGGAGGAGCAGCCCGTCATATTTTGTTTCGTGCAGCTTAGAATCGGCACAAAATGCTGGAGTCTAGGCCTTAACCATATAACCATATAACAATTACAGCACGGAAACAGGCCATCTCGGCCCTACAAGTCTGTGCCGAACAACTTTTGTTCCCCTTAGTCCCACCTGCCTGCACTCATACCATAACCCTCCATTCCCTTCTCATCCATATGCCTATCCAATTTATTTTTAAATGATACCAACGAACCTGCCTCCACCACTTCCACTGGAAGCTCATTCCACACCGCCACCACTCTCTGAGTAAAGAAGTTCCCCCTCATATTACCCCTAAACTTCTGTCCCTTAATTCTGAAGTCATGTACTCTTGTTTGAATCTTCCCTATTCTCAAAGGGAAAAGCTTGTCCACGTCAATTCTGTCTATCCCTCTCATCATTTTAAAGACCTCTATCAAGTCCCCCCTTAACCTTCTGTGCTCCAGAGAATAAAGACCTAACTTATTCAACCTATCTCTGTAACTTAGTTGTTGAATCCCAGGCAACATTCTAGTAAATCTCCTCTGTACTCTCTCTATTTTGTTGACATCCTTCCTATAATTGGGCGACCAAAATTGTACACCATACTCCAGATTGGGTCTCACCAATGCCTTGTACAATTTTAACATTACATCCCAGCTTCTATACTCAATGCTCTGATTTATAAAGGCTAGCATACCAAAAGCTTTCTTTACCACCCTATCTATATGAGATTCCACCTTCAAGGAACTATGCACGGTTTATACCCAGATCCCTCTGTTCAACTGTATTCTTCAATTCCCTACCATTTACCATGTACGTCCTATTTTGATTTGTCCTGCCAAGGTGTAGCACCTCACATTTATCAGCATTAAACTCCATCTGCCATCTTTCAGCCCATTTTTCCAAATGGCCTAAATCACTCTGTAGACTTTGGAAATCCTCTTCATTATCCACAACACCCACCGCCTTGTCCCACTAAGTCACGACCTCTGCCGAGTTTACCCTTGACTCATACTCGCCGCATGGTATCACGAGGTAGGTAGGCTGTGAGTACTGGGAGTAGGGACTAGTGGCATCAAGTAGGCCGGGACAGGTTTTAAAATAATAATAATAATAATAAGTTTATTTATATAGCACATTTATAGTCAATTTTCATTGACCCCAAAGTGCTTTACATCATTTAAAAATCAGTTCCATACAAAGCATAAAGATGGGTTAACAAAATAATAAAATGCATAAACAGGACACAACATGTAACATAAACATCCACCACACCATTCATCACTGTGGTGGAAGGCACAAAACATTTTGTCCGTCCTCCTCCATTCTCCCCCCCAGTGGACCGGACCAGAGTCCAGTCCAGGATCGGTCTTTCCTCACCGGAGACCGCGGCTTCAAGATTGTGTAGGCCGCAGGCCGGCGGTTGAGATTTAAAGTCCCCGCCGCAGCCAGAAGCACCGTAGTCCGTAGACTGCAGGGCCGGCGGTCGAAGCTCCCCTCCGGGGGTGATGGTAAGTCACCGCGGTAGAAGTTATCCGCGGGCCGGCAGTAATGGCGGCTTCTTAGAAACATAGAAATTAGGTGCAGGAGTAGGCCATTCGGCCCTTCGAGCCTGCACCGCCATTCAATATGATCATGGCTGATCATCCAACTCAGTATCCCATACCTGCCTTCTCTCCATACCCTCTGATCCCCTTAGCCACAAGGGCCACATCTAACTCCCTCTTAAATATAGCCAATGAAACTGTGGCCTCAACTACCCTCTGTGGCAGAGAGTTCCAGAGATTCACCACTCTCTGTGTGAAAAAAGTTCTCCTCATCTCGGTTTTAAAAGATTTCCCCCTTATCCTTAAGCTGTGACCCCTTGTCCTGGACTTCCCCAACATCGGGAACAATCTTCCTGCATCTAGCCTGTCCAACCCCTTAAGAATTTTGTAAGTTTCTATAAGATCCCCCCTCAATCTCCTAAATTCTAGAGAGTATAAACCAAGTCTATCCAGTCTTTCTTCATTAGACAGTCCTGACATCCCAGGAATCAGTCTGGTGAACCTTCTCTGCACTCCCTCTATGGCAATAATGTCCTTCCTCAGATTAGGAGACCAAAACTGTACGCAATACTCCAGGTGTGGTCTCACCAAGACCCTGTACAACTGCAGTAGAACCTCCCTGCTCCTAGACTCAAATCCTTTTGCTACGGCTTCAGGCTGCGACTTCAGGCTGCCGGCTGCCCCGGGCCAGTGAAACGGAGCGCTCCCCTCCGGCGAGCCCCAGCGAGGGCTCACTCGCTCCACGCTGAGTCCACGCTGCGCCCGCCGCTGAAGCCCCCGGGCGCGTCTCCGGGAAAGGCCGCGCCGATCCTTGATGGTAGGCGACCTGAAGCGGTTTTCCCCCTCACACCACACCCCCACACAAAACACACAAAAACCCCACAAATACACACTTTAAAACATATTAATATTAAAAATAAAATTGAAAGGCTGACGCCAGAAAGCGCCCCCTTCAACCAAATGTCCACGAGTTAAAAAAGGCCGTGAAAGTGGGACAGGCGGCATCTCGGGAGGGAACGAACGGCGTTTCGGATCGACCCGGAGAGAGTGGATGCGGAGAGGATGTTTCCGCTAGTCGGGAGAGTCTAGGACCAGAGGGCACAGCCTCGGAGTTAAAGGACGAATTCTTTCGGAAGGGAGGTGAGGAGGAATTTCTTTAGTCGGAGGGTGGTGAATCTGTGGAATTCTTTGCTGCGGAGGCCGGAATTTTTAAGACAGAGATCGTTAGATTGTTGGTTGGTGCGGGTGTCAGGGGTTATTCAGATTCAATTTTAATTGTCATTGTCAGTGTACAGTACAGAGACAACGAAATGCATTTACAGAGACAACGAAATGCATTTATGGGGAGAAGGCAGGAGAATGGGGTTAGGAGGGAGAGAGATCAGACTTAGAATCTCTTCCAGGGAGATGCTAAATGCGTTTCGTTGTCTCTGTACTGTACATTGACAATGACAATTAAAATTGAATCTGAATCTGAATCTTAAGATAGACTTAACAAAAAGCTGGAATAACTCAGCGGGACAGGCAGTATCTCTGGAGAGAAGGAATGGGCGACGTTTCGGGTCGAGACCCTTACGGGTCTCGACCCGAAACGTCACCCATTCCTTCTCCCCAGAGATGCTGCCTGTCCCGCTGAGTTAGAGGCGTAGGCGTTTTAGCTGGGGGAGAGGAGAGGAGAGGAGAGTCAGGAGTAGGGGTCGTAGAAGGGGTCGGTGGGGGGCACGTTGTAGGTGGCATCGAGGAAGATGGTGAGGGTCCCGATGGTGGTGAAGCTGATGAAGATGAAGAGGAACAGGCGATCCACCACCATGGCAACGTACTGCCAGTCTTTCCTCAGCTGTAACAGAGGGAGAGAGAAGAGAAGAGACCAGGCTTGTGAGATGGATGGAGGGAGGGAGGGAGAGAGGGGGAGGGAGGGAGAGAGGGAGGGGAGAGAGGGAGGGAGAGAGAGAGGGAGAGAGGGAGGGACATAAAGAGATGAGGGAGTGAGAGGGAGGGAGAGATGGAGGGAGAGAGGGATGGAGAGAGGGAGGGAGAGAGAGGGAGGGAGAGAGAGAGAGGGAGAGAGGGATGGAGAGAGGGATGGAGGGAGAGATGGAGGGAGAGAGAGGGATGGAGGGAGGGAGAGAGTGATGGAGGGAGAGAGGGACGGATGAGAGGGAAATGAGGGAGAGAGGGAAAGAAGGAAGGGAGGGGAAAAAGGACTGAGATGAGGAAAAACATTTTCCACCCAGAGAGTTGTGAATCTGTGGGATTCTCTGCCACAGAAGGCAGTGGAGGCCAATTCACTGGATGTTTTCAAGGGAGAGTTAGATTTTGCTCTTAGGGCTAACGGAATCAAGTGATATGGGGGAGAAGGCAGGAACGGGGAACCCTTTATTCTTAAACTGTGTGTGACCCCTGGTTCTGGATTCCCCCAACATCGGGGAACCTTTCTCCTACTCCTGCATCTAGCCTGTCCAATCCCTTAAGAATTTTATATGTTTCTATAAGATGCCCTCTCATCCTTCTAAACTCCACAGAGTGTACAAGCCCACAGCCGCTCCACATTCTCTCAGCATATGACAGTCCCGCCATCCCGGGAATTAACCTGGTGAACCTACGCTGGGCTCCCTCAATAGCAAGAATGTCCTTCCTCAAATTAGGGGGCGCAAAACCGCACACAATACTCCAGGTGTGGTCTCACTAGGGCCCTGTACAACTGCAGAAGGACCTCTTTGCTCCTATACTCAACTCCTCTTGTTATGAAGGCCAACAGGCCAAAACTGCACACAATACTCCAGGTGTGGTCTCACCAGGGCCCTGTACAACTGCAGAAGGACCTCCTTGCTCATAAACTCAAATCCTCTCACCATGAAGGCTTTCTTCACTGCCTGCTGTACCTGCATGTTTACTTTCAACATATGACAGTCCTGCCATCCCGGGGATTATAAAATTCGTACCCAGGTGTAAAAGTTGTGTGTGCGATACACAAGAATCTGGGGTGGCTCAGCAGGACAGGCAGCATCACTGGAGAGAAGGAAGGGTGACGTTTCGGGTTGAGGCCATTCTATTTGATGCCTGCTATCCAGTCAGCGGCAAGGCAACGCCTGATCCTCACCTCATCGAACTCCTCCTGCTCCGACAGTTCCTGGGCGATGTATTTGATGGCCTCGACGGCCGACTTGAGATCGGGGGGAAGGACTGCATGTTGCCCGATATCGTTCATCAACCACCTCATCTCCGACAGTAGCCGGTCTGGCTGCACCCCCAGCCCCAGCCTGCAGGGGGGGAGCAGAGGTCACAACGTCAGCACCCTGGGGTGGGGAGTGGACAAGGTCCAGTAACATCTCCAGTGTCCACCCACCCACCACCCGTCCATCAATCCCCCACCTCCATCTTTGATGAGTAAAAGGGGGGCCAGAGATTAAGGGGAGAAGGGAAGGAGAACGGGGATAGGAGGGAGAGATGGGCCGAGCGGTACCTGGTGTTGTCCTTCAAGCTGCGACAACCGGTCCGCGTGGGTTTGCGGAAATGAAGAGTACTCGTCGGTGTGGTGGTGGAATAGGGCGGCGGTAGTGTGTTTGTCCACTGGGGGGCTCCACCTTAGGCCTCTGGGATCCCCAGGTAACGTGGCAACGTGTGGATGAAGATCTAGCG
>NW_026576047.1:0-13306 GCF_028641065.1 Leucoraja erinaceus | reverse complement strand
CTCTTCCCTGCTTGAAACGCTGGCCACCAATATCTTTGGCCACACAGAGTACTCTCCCTGGCCGAACGTTAGGCACTGGCTAGCTGCGCCAAGTGCCAAGAAATGGGCTGGCCGTCAGTTTTGTCGGAGATAGGTGCTACGTAGGTGAATCCCAAAGATAAGGTAACTGGTGAGTAAGCAATCACACAGAATGCTTTCTGCTGAATTTGTTATTACATTGAACACTTCCTTTGATCTAGTCCAAAATTGCATTCAC
Organism: Leucoraja erinaceus; assembly: GCF_028641065.1. Classification (NCBI taxonomy): domain Eukaryota; kingdom Metazoa; phylum Chordata; class Chondrichthyes; order Rajiformes; family Rajidae; genus Leucoraja; species Leucoraja erinaceus. The sequence continues at coordinate 13,050 of NW_026576047.1, read as the reverse complement.
AACCTGTAGTGTTGGGTGTCCCATCAATGCGTGGGAAAGGCCTTACATGCGGACCAGGTGAGGTATCGTCACCTGTCGCCCGGATATCCAGCATTTGCTTGCGCTTTTAGGTCCGGTTGGACTTTGCTGGCGGGGCGGTCCAGGTTGGTCTAGTGTTGCAATTTTATTGGGGAATGAAAATTTGCGTTATACGTAGCTTGTATAACGTAGATAATACATAATTATTTTTCATGTTTATAATTTCAGGTTCGACCATAAAAGACAACGAGATAGTCCTGAAACGATCCTCTTGTTTCATACAGTGTCTGGGGGGTGGGGGGGGGGGAATGAATGACCTCCGGGCCAGGCATTACCGGACAGGGACCAGAGGACGACTCTCGGCTCTATTTGCTTTACTATCGAATGTGCCGTCTGTGATGGTTCATTTTCATAGAGGCTTTGCGAGCGGTTATGGTGAGCGGTGGGGGTCTGTGGTAACTTTCACTTTCACTGTGTCAGTGGCCTTTCAGGTAGTAGGGAGGGTAAAGGTTCTGCTGCATTGTTCGGCGAAGTTGCAAAGACCCACATCTATAGGTTTGGGTGACCGTTTTTGGTCTTGGTCCCTCCTAAATTTGAGGAAAGACAGTCCTTGCTTGTGTTGAGGGCAGTGCAGCTAGGTTTTCACAACCGAGGTTAATCCCCCCAGGGATGGCGGGGACTGACTGTCACAAAGAGGGTAAGATTGAAAAGACTAAGCTTGTATTACCTGGATTTTAAGGATGATGGGGTTCTTTCAGAACATATAACCTTGATTCAAAGACTGGACATGCTAGATACAGTAAAAATGTTTCCCAATGTGTTGGGTGAATCATACCAGGGGTCCACAGTCTAGAATAAAGGGAGCATTTAAGACTGATATGATAAAAACTTTTTCACTGTATTTCATAAACCCAGAAAGTTTAGAATTTGTGGAATTCCCTGCTACAGAGGAGGGCAGTGGATGAGCTACATCCGCTCTGGAATGGAGTTAAGAGAAGAGTTAGATAGAGCTCTAGGGGCTAAAGTTGGATGGTCAAGGGATATTTGGAGAAGCAGGCACGGTTTATGAGGGGGACGATCAGCCATGAATGGCGTGTGGGCTCGAATGGCTCCTCCGCACCTATTTTCTATGGTTTCTATCTTATAGACGTATGGATGCAGGACTTGTTTGCTCTTGGTCACACTACATGGTAACATCTCACAGATAGTCTGCAATTGATTTGTCGTTCTCCATAATCGTTGGAGATGGTTTCTAACCATTGAACTGAAATGAAGTTAATCTGTGGAAAAATGATAAACGAATGTGGCCATTATTTAAGTATTTCATATTAGAGTCAGAAGAGTGGGAGGTGAGTTAAGTTTTTTAGAATAGCCTTTTTTCCATGGACATCATTGTCCATTTTGATCTGGCCCACTGGAAATGCAGTGGATGTGAGTGGCATGCGAGAGGTTGGCTGAGTCCTCTGTTGGTCAGAAATGAAGGCTCATTGAAAGCTCTTAAATACATTTGCACCAGCTTGTGCCCAGCTCCCTAATCTTCCCTTGTTCCCATAAACCTACACTTCCCATGCTGCATCCCTCATATGAACCTTACTTGACCCATTCTGTTTTCACACCTTACCTCCACCAAATCCTAACATGTGTTACCAGCATGGAGGGCTAATTATCAGGAAGTTATTCATGTTGCCTGATCTCGGTTAGAAAATGGCGAAAATCCAAAAATGTGAACATGTTTTATAATTTTACTGGAAGGATGAGTAAAGTTGTATTGTTTCAACATTCACATGCTTTCCTGTCCCTGATAATCCTGTTCCTAGTCTGTGATATGCGGCAGGAATACTGCAGTCCAGATCTGTCATATTTCAGTTAGAAGGAAAACATATTTTTATTGAAATACTTACAATGTTGGCTGGTGCCCATTTTTACATTAGTGCCTATTGATCATTTTTAACTTAACATATAATTTTTACTGACGAGGCGCTGTGGAATTTTTCCTCTGTAACTGTCTACTAAGATCTATTCCACGTCTGAAGAAGCAACTTATCCTGCCGATGTAATTTTTATAAATACTTGCATTTTAGAAATTGGGTGCTGGGCTAATAGTGTGATGTATTTTTTAGAACTGGAATTGTAAATAGGAATAATGTCTGTACACATGATTAATAGAAATATTTTGTTGTGGAAGATTGTTCACTGACTGAATTTATAGGTGACCAAAATGACAGATCTCGCGACATGTTGAGTGTATAAATTTTGGTTGACCATGCATAGCCACAATGTATATAAGAACGTAAAATAAACTGATTTCTCATGTCCTGGCATTTCAATGGAGTTTGGTTCTACAACTCACAAGCAACATGCACACATGCGGTCCTGTACAAGTGCTGGGCCTCACTAACCACTTCTGCAGAGACCACACGCAAAGTGGAAGCAGTAAACACTCATTTGTACAACATAATTTGATTTTAATAAAAGATGCCAAAGCTTTAGTACAATGATGAGATCGAAGGATTTGGGAGGGGGGGTACCAGTAGAGGTACACAATCGAGAATGATCCAAACAAAAATGCATACTGTGATTATGGAGGGGCGAAACAAGGATTTGTCTCTTATTTTAAGTGTGCATCTGTGTTGTGTGTGTACACATTGTCTTGGGGTTCAGTTTACAGTACATGGCTGCTTCCACATTTATGACTGATTCCTGTGCAAGTGGTCCTCTTGGACTCCAACGTCTCATTGGTCCCCCCCCCCTTGCCTACTCGGAAGACTGCAGTCTTTTTTGGTAGCTGGGGTGAAACTCTCGAAAAGTCAGCAATTCCTGGTAGACAGTCCAATGCCACTCACTAAACTCTGCTATCATAGCTCTTGGGAAATATGATGCTTTGTCCACATACCACACTGTGCAGGACACAGTGGCAGGAGATGGCGAGTTTAAAGAACATCCCGTACCTTCATCCTCTTCATCAAGTGGAACAATAAGTAGAACCACTTGTCCTGGGCTACACCAGCTAGGGTGATGCTTGTCTGTATGGGTTGGTCCCCACAATCTTCAGGGGTTTTCTTCAGGAACTCCGGTTTTTCTTCCCCACACTCCAAAGACTACAGGTTTGTATGTAACTGGCTTGATAAAATGTAATTGTCCTAGTGTTAGTATATAGTTGATAGCGTACTGGATCGCTGGTCGTTGTAGAGCTCGGGGGCCGAATGGTTCTTTTTCCATTCCGACGCTGTATTCTAAACTAAACTACCTCCAAGACAGCACAGAGCACAACTTACACAGAAATATACGAGAGAGGACGTCGTGTCACAGCGTCATAGGCTGGGCTTCCCACCGTCGCTATCTGTACTCAGGGTTTCTCCACTACTTCAGGCTGCGGACTTTAGACTGTGCTTCTCCTTTGTAACAGCGCCAAATAGGGTGACTTTGGCATTTGTGTTGTGCAAAAGATTTCACTGTGCTGTGCTGGCTGTGACGAATAAAGACATGAACCATTGAAAAGACGCTATAATATGATCAAAATTTAAAGTGCTGAAGACTCAAGGCCAGTCGAGCAGCAGGCTGTGTAAAATGTGACCGTACATTGATTCTGATCGGACCCCTTGTTCAAACTGATCTTCCGCCTGAAACGGATCGGACCGAAAAAAATTGGTCTGTCCATTCCCGCCACAGATGGTGCCTGCCAACTGATTCCACAGCCTATTTATTTCTTACTCAGGAACACTGCCTTCAAGGATTGAGCTTCAACATCAGAGTGACCCAGGCATAACCAGAGGGGTCTTCCTGTTTCTGCAACAGAAAGTCACACCTAAGGTTACTCTGAAATTGAATGTAAATGAAAACACCAGTGAGGTTGTAAATCTGAAATAAAAATAGAACATTTTAGACAATAGACAAGAAAAATAGGTGCGGAGAAGGCCATGCGGTCCTTCGAAACAGCACCACTATTTTTGTGATCTGGCTGATCATCCTCGAATCAGACCCCGTTCCTGTCTTCTCTCCCCATATCCTCTCACTTCTCCCGCTAGCTTTAAGGCCCTATCTAGCTAACCCTTGAAAGTATCCAAGCACCGGCCTCCACCACCCTCTTAGCATATCATGCCACACTCACAGCCGTTCATGCAGCATCGATGGAAGAGAAAGGGTTCTTGGCAAATGGGTCTTTCAGAAGTTCAGAAGTTCATACTTTATGGGAGTCGAATTAGGCCATGTCGCCTTTAGGCTGCCGGCCATAAGTCTACTCTGCCATTCATCATGGCTGACTATCTTTCCTCGCTTAACCCCCTTATCCTCGTATATCCTCCTCTTCCCATGGAGTGGCTGGGATGAGGGGGAATGAAAGATTTAGGGAGGAGAGGGATGGCAAGGTAATGTAAAGTATTTAAATGCAAAGTTTTAAACTTTAACTTAACTTCTGGCCCTGTTTTAGTGCCGGACTGTCAGCCGATCCTGCGCAGCTTGGGGCTATGGCGTGTGGTGGGAATATTGTCATTGGGGACCAGGCCACCCATGTGACAAAGGGACCCATGGGGTCCCACTTATCAGTATCCACTATTTCCCTTTTAACTTTACTGCTTCCCTCCAGAATAAACAATCTTGACCCAAAACATCACTGCCCAATTTTCCCACTGATGTTGCCTGACTCACTGATTCCTCCTTCAGCTCCAATTTGGTTTTTGTTTTGGCATTTTGCTGAATTGAAACTGCAAACAAATAAATGATAATTTCGAACATCCACAAATATACAATCTGACACAGCATCCTGTTTACAACTATAAGATCGAATTGTAGCGTCACAATATGTATTTACGATACCTACTGTTAGTTTTTGCTAGAGGTTGTCACATTCTCTGGTAACTCAGGTGTTTTAGTCCGGGGATTGATTCCTGTTTATTATAATCACCTGGATTAAAAGCTAACTCTGTAAAATAAGTGCATCCCCCGGGGCGCCAGTTGTAAAAATGTGGAACTGAGTTACTGTGCAACCCATTCTGGAACGTGTTTTTCTGGAAAAAAAATATCTGTGGTATTATATATATGTTGATCATCCATTCCGGGGCTCTTGCTGACAGAACCATGTTACCTAGCGAATCACAAAACAGTTTTTTTCCTCTGCCAATCAACAACAGAAATATACCAATTAACAGACACCGCAAAGAAGAATAGTGGTTTACTGGCTCTCGATTGACCGAAATGTTTTTCAAATTATTATCTTTCAAAAATTCACGTCAATAGAGGCCATAACTGATTCCCAAAATAGTAGCACAGGGAATACTGATGAAGCTGTACAATTACTTACTGTTACTGCCGCGTCATCCTCGGGTTGAGTGAACCAATTATTTATCTTTTAGATTTTGACCCAGGAATGTTGCCGCCAATGGGGTGCCATGCAGCGCTCTCTGGGGAAGTCATTGCCACGAGACGGCTGCAGATGCCCAAGTCCTTGGCTTATTTTTAAAGTGGTGATTGATAGGTTCTTGGTTAGCCTGGGGGTGCCAAAGGTTGACAGGGGACATTGCAGGAGAAAAGGGTTGAGAGGGGGAAAGCGGAAAGGCAGATCAGCCATGATTAACTATGTTAAACTAATGGATGCAAGCATTTTATCGACACTGGGCCTGTACTCGCGGATTTTAGAAGAATGAGGGGGGACCTTATTGAAAACATACGAGAAATCGGTGAAAGGCTTGGACACAGTGGATGTGGAGGAGGATGTTTCTACTAAGCTGGGAGAGTCTAGGACTAGAGGTCATAGCCTCAGAATGAAAGGGTGTGTTCTTTTATGAAGGAGATAGGAGAACGAGGAGAAATGTCTTTAGTCAGAGTTGGTGAAATCTGTGGGATTCTTTGCCACAGAAGGCTAGAAGGTACGTCTCGTGAATAGTTTGAAGGCAGCAAGTTAGACAAGAGTTCCTGATTAGTAAGGTGTCAGAGGTTGTGAGGAGAAAGCAAGGAGACTGAGGGTTAGGAGGGAGGGATAGATCAGCAGGCAATGATTGGAAGGGCGGAGTCGACTTATTAGAGTGCCTGAACATGGTCTAAATCTACGTCCTATCAAATTACCTGATACTTATGACCTTATGGAGCAGACTTCGATTGGCCAAAGGGCGTACTTCTGCTCCCTAATGATCTTGTGATCTTAAGACCCTCCTTCATTAGCCTGCTCTGTCACTATCCATTCACAATTCTGCCCAGTTTCATGGCGATCTCATTCTTCTGAACTCTGTTGCATGTGAATAGTGAATATCAAGTCAAGTCAAGTCACGTTTGATTTTTGTAAACATACAACATGCGAAGATGTTGCAGTGTGCAATGAAAAAAGCAATGCAGCGGACTTTTGTGAAAAAGACGTAAACAACCAAAGCAAACAAACCCATCGTGCCACAATCGCAACAATTGAATTAAATTAAATCATAAATCACACTAGTCATTTACATAATAAATATAGAAGGATTAAACAGTTTCAGTAGGAGTTCAGTCCCAGCGGTGAGATGGGGTTTACCACGTCGAAGAAAATGGCCTCTGGGAAGACACCCAGAAACTCCATCTAAAAACCTCTCCGCACCCCCACGCCATCGCAACGGACAGCGTTTGTTTGCCTGACCGTAGCAGCCTGGAACAGATCGTTGCAGGGTGGATTGGGAAGGGTTCTCCCATGATTTAGTGGCTCTGGAGTTGACACATCCACTGTTGCTAGAGTTCCTGCAGCGGGGGCGAGTCGAGTTAAGGTTACCATAGTGAGTTGGCTTGGTTGTAAGCCCATTCAGCCGAACGCACTAATCTCTGCAGCGGCCTGGTTGTCCTGCGTAAGAGCCAATTGCCAAAAACCACGGATGGTGGTAAGTTTCCGGAAAAGATGCTTTTCCACCGTCCGCTGCGTAAGAGATGACGCACTGGAGGATCCTCGGAGACAATCTGAATTTCCTCAATTGCCTGAAGGTGGTAAGGCGTTTGCCTAGCCTTAATCCAACGAGTGCTGATGTGTTTTGAGTTATTATTGGCACGTGTACGAGGTACAATGAAAAGCTTTTTGCTGCTTGCTAACCAGTGGAAAGGCAATACTGATTACAACGAGGAATCCACCAGGGTACAATGAATGATAAAGGGAATAAAAGGAATACGGTTTAGTGCAAGATAAAGCCAGTAGATACACTAGAGATGGATGAAAGATAGCATGAGGGACTCCAATGGGAAAGGTCGTAGTCCAGGGCTGCTCTATCGTTGTTGCTAGGATGGCTCAATTGCTTTCTTTGGGGAAATTTTTATAGTGGTCAGAAAAGGTCCCTGAATTTGGAGGGGTGCGTTTGACTACGTATTGATTATGCTGCGGAACCTTGCGAGGGCCATGAGTTAGTAAATACTGTTAAGGAAGGAGGTCGAGTTTGTGTGATGGTCAATGGGCCTGCGTCACGATTCTCTGTAATTTCTTATAGAAACATAGAAACATAGAAAATAGGTCACGGAGTAGGCCCATTCGGCCCTTCGAGCCTGCACCGCATCTATATGCTCAGGCTGATAATCCAACCGCAATATCCTGTACTGCCTTTCTCCATACCCCTGATACTTTAGCCACAAGGCGGCCACATCTACTTCCCTCTTAAAATATGCCAATGAAATGGCCCCAACTACCGTCTGTGACAGAGATTCCAGAGACGTCACAACTCTCTGTGTGAGGAAAAATGTTTTTCGCATCTCGGTCCTCAAAGATTTCCCTTATCCTTAAACTGGAACCCTGGTTCGGATTCCCTACATCGGCGAACACCTTATACATCAGCCTGTCCAACCCCCTTAAGAAATTTTGTATGTTTCTATAAGATCCCCCTTCAACTTCTAAATTCTAGCGAGTTACAAAGCCAAAGTCCTATCCCAGTCCTTTCTTCATATGAAAGTCACTGGACATCCCCGGAATCAGTCTATGTGTTTGGCTGGAGCTGTTTCCCAAATTTAATGGTTTCGGGATGGAGCTGTTCCCAAATTAAGCTACGATGCCTCACGAATCAAATGCTCTATGTAACTTACGACAAGGCTACAAAGACAATTCTTCTATCTTTTAGATGTAAATCACTGGCGCCCTTTGGGCAGAATGCTGAGACAAACACACCATAATATAAATTCCATGAAATGAAAAAGACAGTTCCTAGTAAACCTCAAACACTGAAACCCTTTATTGCTATTTATCTTTCCCAATATGGGTGGAAAGTACCTCATGTTCTAAATACAGTGAAACATTCAACATTATGAGATTCTGTTCTCTTTCTCTTCGCTAAAATGTCAGACAAGCATTCTTATTCCAAAAGAAACTGGAAGTGCGGAGTAATTCATGAGGCCAGGCCTCCTCTACAGTTTCTTTGTCTCCCCTTCTTAGACTGTCATCCTTCAATAAATCAACTGTTGCTAAACACTAATAGGAACCCTATACATAATGACAATTTGTAAAAGAAAATCCCTGGCTTTGACTTAATTGGGGAAGTTTACACATGCTTTGATGTGGCAGTAAGCATTTAGCATATAATTTTCAGTTGTTTTTGTCGGTATTTAAAAAATTGAAGCTGGAAGGGGGCCTGATGGAAATGTATCAGTTGTTGAAGCATAGACAGGGATGACCAGTCAGAGCCTCTCCTGGGTCACGTTTGGAGATATCAAAAATATAGGGGCATAATTTTCATGTCAGAGGTGGGAAACGTCTAGACGTAATGTGGGGGGTGGTTTTTTTCACTGATATATGGGTGGGGCCTGGGAATGCATTACCAGGAGTGGTGGGTGGAAGATTTTTAGATACGCACGATTGAAAAGGTAGTTAGACGTGGGTACGGAAGGAACTGCAGCTCTGAGTTTAAAAAGCAAAAGATAGCACACCCAGTGCTGGAGTGACACCGAATTCGACAGGCATCTGCAACATTGAGGACAACTCACCAAGGATGTTATGTGGAGCCACTACCAAAACAGTTTTTGGTACCTTATGTTGAAATGTTAAATGTATACACCAGATTATTTACCAAATGCCGTTGACGTGAACCAGATGTTTAAAGCTATTAGATTGTGTTGACTGCGCTGCTACAAACAATTACAATGCCCTACAATGTATAGAATACTCAGGCACAATACCACTGGATGCAAGAACCACTAAATAGATTTTCGGGAAGTTCAATAACAAGCAAAGCAGAATGACGGACAGTTTAAGGTCTTCTCACAATGTTTAGATAGTTCAAGATCACTCAAACCCCATCCTCTGCTGGGAGTGGATTTTTCCCGGTGTGATTTTACATAGCGATTGAAAGACGAGAATGTTAAGTTTGCTTCACTCTAAGGTTTGGGAAAAGTTTCCTCAGGAGTTTCCCTCTTGACAAATCCACCTCAGGACTTTGTGCAAATGAAAAGTAGAAGAGGTCAATAAAAGGGATTTCAGTCTGCACCATCTGACAGCAAATCACCAACAGAGCAGGAAGGGACGAGAGTTGTGGATCAACCAGAGAAATTCCTCAGCGAAGGTTACGGAAATCAACAGTGACGTAAACAATGAGCAGGACTTCTACCTTGGCACTTCTGCTTCTGTCTGCTTCGGTGTGCCCTTTGCTGTCTCCTGGTAGGTTGTGAATTTGTTTGAACGTTCTCATTGCTCTGGGAATGTGGCTAATGAACTTCTAAACTGGGGGATTTTCTCTTGGTTTTTATTTGCTCCAAGTTCATGCTTGCTATTTGGATCATGTAAGTTATTTGGGGAAAATAATCATTTAAAAAAAGTTCCATAGTATGTATTTATCAGAGGTACTGTTTTCACCAGAAAGTGAAATCAAAGGGGTTCAAACCATGTATATAACTGTTTGATATGGTTGAGATTTACAGGACAATGTTCTTTCCCTTTCATCTTCTACTTATAAATATATGTAGCGTTGTGAATTCAACTGCTCCACATTTGCCGAGTGGTTTTAAAAACAGTAACAGTCTAGAGAGAAAGCAAAATGTCTCTGTAAATCTTCAATACCAAATTAAGACAGCAAATAATTATTGACGATGATAGTAATGAGGTCATCTGTATGTGCTCAGTTGTAATCTCATAACCTGCATGCGCAGCCCGGTCTGATTTTAACGTCACGCAGCTATGAATACAATTACAGCAAAACATGGTGAGGAAGGGAAACATCCCTAAATGATTTAAATCAACATCTCGCTATTTTTCAAATGTGGTTTTGTCTTAGGTCCATGGCGTTTACACTCATGGAATAAGCTCGCCTTGTAGAGAAGGCAGTATAAAACACATAGACTCACTGACTCAACAGCTCGAAATAGATGCCACTCAGCTCTCCTCACGCCTTCTCGGCCGTTCGGTTTGCCCAAAAATCTCTACTTTACAATATAATCAAGTAATCGGGAGTATTGAAGGAGGATTTTATGAAAGATAATAAGCCATTCCTGTTTACAAACAAAGCATAACGTATTGGAGTCACTCAATGGGTCAGACAGCTTCTTGTTTACTAACCCAAAACGTCATCTATTCATGTTAAATTAAATTGAATCTGAATATTTTAGAATGTGGCTGACCGCTGAGTTACTGCTAACAGACGGTAGAACTGTTTGAACTGATAGGACATTCATTTTCAGCCAAAAGACGCAATATGTACAGACACATGTATGCCATGATGTATCAATAAGAATATTGCTGAAAGCTATGTTGGTGGTGCACCAGAAATACCCATTAAAGCAACTTTTATCCTAATCAACAATCAGGCTCCTTGTCTCAGTCATGAGTAGATAGAGCTGAGTTCTTCCAATATTCCTATTTGTGGTGTCAGATTCAGTAGTAGTATCGCAGTTTGTTAGTCGTTTATTCTTTATTTTAAAGATGGTTGCTCGTCACAATTGTCCATTTAAACTAGGGATCCCACAGGTTTACCGGCCTCTACTAGTTCCTTCAAAAGAAATAAGTTATTTGAAGAAAATATGAGGATGAGGGGTCATCTATACTTTTGATAGGGAAGTGTTAATTATGGAAGAGTCAGAAATAGTTGCTAACGGCTTTGAGGAGATCAAGTGATAACTTGATTGAAGGTTTGAAGACATGACATAATGTATTTGTTGAGGTGCGCCGTGCAGGTTGACATAGCGCTGCTCTGAAAGGCTCCCAATGGGAAATCGGGCTGATCAAAACTACACAACGGCCCAGGCACCACCATGCTGAAAAACAAGGACTCAACCACGGGAAATGATTGCCCAGTTACTCTTACAGAGCGATTCATACAAAGGATTTTCCCCCCCCCCTCTCAATCCTCCTGAACAATGTGACGGGGAGAGTTCAAGGCACGTGCACCTTCTTGTTAGAATGAAGGGCACCAAGGAGGTAGGGAGAAAGACGGCTTGTCCCATTGGGCGAACCTAATTGGCGAGTTTATGAAGAGTCTTGAAAAAAAAATGACATGTTCGAAAGAACCTCCTTTTCCGACCTCCTGCACGACCTATTGTTGAAGGACCAGCTTTTGACCTAGCTACGCCGACTGAGCTGATGACTAACTCTTGGGGAAAATTGGACACCGAAGAGGTGCGGAATGATTTGGACGACCTTCTCCTTTCGATCTCTTCAACTCCTTCAACCTAGGTCTGACGGACTATCTACAACTATATCCGACTTACCTTCAGACTCCCCCTTGATTACCTACGACTAAAATGCCGACATTCTACTTCCAACTACCGACATAAACCTACGAGTAAAAAAAGGATCAAATTTTTTTCTCCATCCTGATCAACCTTTTGGTTACTCCCGGACATTTTTTAACAAATTGAAAAAAACTGCGTGACCTAGCTGTAGCCCTCGAGTACGTGAGAGGACACTCTCGAGCATGAGGAAATTACGACAGACCTCTATGTCTCTCATATCGGACAGGCGTGTGGAGTATGAGTAGAGGGCAAAAGCCAGAGGCTCATGGATTTAGGCCCACCCCAAGTGGGGGACGGCCCTAAACGCTCCTAAACCTCTTATAAAAACTCGCCAATTAGGTCTAACCAAGTGGGACACCCCTTAAGGCATCCTAGATGGGAACAAAATGAGGGTTTAGGTTCAGTGAAACAAAAAGAGGAATGGGTGGGTTTTTGTAGGCAGCTGGATCAAGTGTATCCCTGGAGGACTGTAGAAGATTCAGGAAGTGAATTAAGAACAAAATCAGGGCAAAGGGCCATGAGATGCTCTGTCAGTCAAGAAGATCCAATGGGATTCTATGTATTTTAAGCGGGAAAGAGTAATAAGAGAGAGAATAAATTCCCTCAGAAACAAATGGTCCAACTAGGTGTGGAGCCTTTCAGGGAGATGGGAAAAGCGAATGTCCAAATTTGCCAGCATTAGGGTTAATATAAGACAGTGTGTTCAGCAGGCACTGATTTACAATATCTAGAAGTGAATTGAGTATACTTCCATTGAATAGAGCCCTAATATCATTCACCAGGGATTCCGACCTTAGAAATCCAAAAAGGACGTGTCAATGCATGCACAAAGACCAGGAAATTTATCGCCCGACAAAAGTTCATGCAAGACAGTAATATATTCACAGCGGTTCTGCCTGTGAGAACTGGAGATAATGGGAGTCTCTTAACATGACATTTGAACAAAGGAGTAACCCAGGCCACCAGCATGTGGATTAATGGTGTCTTTATTTAAAACATCTATTTTTAATGAAACGGGCTGAACGCAAATCCTAAAAGTTTCTTTTATTTTGTGAAGCCTACTGCCTTTCAGGGAGGCATCAATTTTCTGTGGATTCGATTCTAAAAGTATCGTCTTTTCCAGAGGTCATAAGCTGAAAAGTGGTTAGGGGAAGAAAAAAAATGGGGAAAAAATTGTGTGGATCCGTGCCAATGGTTGAAGGTCATCTTTAGGGGTGTGGTATTACAATGTATTTGAAAGTTTTTTAGCCTTTGAATGACACTGATAGGGCCTACAATTTAGTCTCATCCCTTATTGTCGTTGGGCTAATGCTGCTGACCCTCCTCTTGAACTGTTGCGGTCTCAGCTGAAGGTGTGGTCCCACCGTTGTGGTGTATGAGGTTGCAGGA
>NW_026576046.1:0-13306 GCF_028641065.1 Leucoraja erinaceus | reverse complement strand
CGGTGGTGTTGCGCGACAGTGTCGACGTGGTGGTGACGGTGTGTGTCGTCGACGGTGGTGTTGACGACAGTGTCGACGGTGGTGTTGACGACAGTGTCGACGGTGGTGTTGACGACAGTGTCGACGGTGGTGTTGACGACAGTGTCGACGGTGGTGTTGACGGATCGTGTCGACGGTGGTGTTGACGACAGTGTCGACGGTGGTGGCGGCGACAGTGCCGACGGTGGTGTTGGCGACAGTGTCGACGGTGGTGTTGACGGCAGTGTCGACGGTGGTGTTGACCGACAGTTGTCGACGGGGGTGGTGGACGACAGTGTCGACGGTGGTGGTGTGACGACAGTGTCGACGGTGGTGGTGTTGACAGTGTCGACGGTGTGTTGACGACAGGTCGGTGTGTGACGACAGTGTCGACGGTGGTGGTGTTGACGACAGTGTGTCGACGGTGGTGTTGACGGATTTGTCGACGGTGGTGTTGACGACAGTGTCGACGGTGGTGTTGACGACAGTGTCGACGGTGGTGTTGACGACAGTGTCGACGGTGGTGTTGACGACAGTGTCGACGGTGGTGTTGACGACAGTGTCGACGGTGGTGTTGACGACAGTGTCGACGGTGGTGTTGGCGACAGTGTCGACGGTGGTGTTGACGGCCAGTGTCGACGGTGGTGTTGACGACAGTGTCGACGGTGGTGTTGACGACAGTGTCGACGGTGGTGTTGACGACAGTGTCGACGGTGGTGTTGACGGCCTTGTCGACGGTGGTGTTGACGACGGTGTCGACGGTGGTGTCGACGGTGGTGTTGACGACTTTGTCGACGGTGGTGTTGACGGCCTTGTCGACGGTGGTGTTGACGACAGTGTCGACGGTGGTGTTGACGACAGTGTCGACGGTGGTGTTGACGACAGTGTCGACGGTGGTGTTGGACGACAGTGTCGACGGTGGTGTTGACGGCCAGTGTCGACGGTGGTGTTGACGACAGTGTCGACGGTGGTGTTGGCGACAGTGTCGACGGTGGTGTTGACGACAGTGTCGACGGTGGTGTTGACGACAGTGTCGACGGTGGTGTTGACGACAGTGTCGACGGTGGTGTTGACGACAGTGTCGACGGTGGTGTTGACGACAGTGTCGACGGTGGTGTTTGACGAGTGTCGACGGTCGACGACAGTGTCGGTGGTGTTGACGACAGTGTCGACGTGTCGACAGTGTCGGTGGTGTGTTGACGACAGTGTCGACGGTGGTGTTGACGTGTCGACGTGTCGACGGTGTCGACGGTGGTGTGTTGACAGTGTCGACGTGTGGTGTTGACGACAGTGTCGATGGTGGTGTTGACGGCCATGTCGACTGTGGTGTTGGCGGCCATGTCGACGGTGGTGTTGACAACAGTGTCGACGGTGGTGTTGACGACAGTGTCGACGGTGGTGTGTGTCGACGGTGGTGTTGACGTGTCGACGGTGGTGTTGACGACAGTGTCGACGGTGGTGTTGACGACATTGTCGACGGTGGAGTTGGTGGCCGTGTCGACGGTGGTGTTGACGACAGTGTCGACGGTGGTGTTGACGACAGTGTCGACGGTGGTGTTGACGACAGTGTCGACGGTGGTGTTGGCGACAGTGTCGACGGTGGTGTTGACGACAGTGTCGACGGTGGTGTTGACGACAGTGTCGACGGTGGTGTTGACGACAGTGTCGACGGTGGTGTTGACGACAGTGTCGACGGTGGTGTTGACGACAGTGTCGACGGTGGTGTTGACGACAGTGTCGACGGTGGTGTTGTCGACAGTGTCGACGGTGGTGTTGACGCGACAGTGTCGACGGTGGTGTTGACGACAGTGTCGACGGTGGTGTTGACGACAGTGACGACGGTGGTGTTGACGACAGTGTCGACGGTGGTGTTGACGACAGTGTCGACGGTGGTGTTGGCGACGGTGGTGTGTGCGACAGTGTCGACGGTGGTGTCGACGGTGGTGTTGGCGACCGTGTCGACAGTGGTGTTGCCGGCATTGTCGACGGTGGTGTAGCCGACAGTGTCGACGGTGGTGTTGGCGACACTGTAGACGGTGCTGTTGACGGCAGTGTCGACGGTGGTGTTGGCGATAGTGTAGACGGTGGTGTCGGACGGCAGTGTTGGCGGCGGTGTTGACGACAGTGTCGACGGTGGTGTTGACGACAGTGTCGACGGTGGTGTTGTCGACAGTGTCGACGGTGGTGTTGACGACAGTGTCGACGGTGGTGTTGACGACAGTGTCGACGGTGGTGTTGACGACAGTGTCGACGGTGGTGTTGACGACAGTGTCGACGGTGGTGTTGACGACAGTGTCGACGGTGGTGGTGACGACAGTGTCGACGGTGATGACGACAGTGTCGACGGTGGTGTTGACGACAGTGTCGACGGTGGTGTTGGCGACAGTGTCGACGGTGGTGTGTTGACGGTGGTGTTGACGACAGTGTCGACGGTGGTGTTGACGGCAGTGTCGACGGTGGTGTTGACGACAGTGTCGACGGTGGTGTTCGACGTGTGGTGTTGACGACAGTGTCGACGGTGGTGTTGGCGACAGTGTCGACGGTGGTGTTGACGACAGTGTCGACATGTCGACGGTGGTGTCGGCGACTGTGTCGGCGGTGGTGTTGGCGACAGTGTCGACGGTGGTGTTGACGACAGTGTCGACGGTGGTGTTGACGACAGTGTCGACGGTGGTGTTGGCGACAGTGTCGACGGTGGTGTTGACGACAGTGTCGACGGTGGTGTTGACGACAGTGTCGACGGTGGTGTTGACGACAGTGTCGACGGTGGTGTTGGCGACAGTGTCGACGGTGGTGTTGACGACAGTGTCGACGGTGGTGTTGGCGACAGTGTCGACGGTGGTGTTGACGGCAGTGTGACGGTGGTGGTTGACGACAGTGTCGACGGTGGTGTTGGCGAGAGTGTCGACGGTGGTGTGTTGGCGACGGTGTCGCGGGGGTGTTGGTGGGGACAGTGTCGACGGTGGTGTTGACGACAGTGTCGACGGTGGTGTTGACGACAGTGTCGACGGTGGTGTTGACGGCCATGTCGACGGTGGTGTTGACGGCCATGTCGACGGTGGTGTTGACGACAGTGTCGACGGTGGTGTTGGCGACAGTGTCGACGGTGGTGTTTGACGACACTGTCGACGGTGGTGTCGACGACAGTGTCGACGGTGGTGTTGACGAGCAGTGTCGACGGTGGTGTTGGCGGCATTGTCGACGGTGGTGTTGACGACAGTGTCGACGGTGGTGTTGACGACAGTGTCGACGGTGGTGTTGGCGACAGTGTCGACGGTGGCGGTGGTGGCGACAGTGTCGACGGTGGTGTTGGCGACAGTGTCGACGGTGGTGTTGGCGCAGTGTCGACGGTGGTGTTGACGGTGGTGTCGACGGTGGTGTTGACGGTGGTGTTGACGGTGGTGTTGACGACCTTGTCGACGGTGGTGTTGACGGTGGTGTCGACGGTGGTGTTGGCGACAGTGTCGACGGTGGTGTTGACGACAGTGTCGACGGTGGTGTTGACGACAGTGTCGACGGTGGTGTTGACGGCAGTGTCGACGGTGGTGTTGACGACAGTGTCGACGGTGGTGTTGGCGACAGTGTCGACGGTGGTGTTGACGACAGTGTCGACGGTGGTGTTGACGGATTTGTCGACGGTGGTGTCGACGACAGTGTCGACGGTGTTGGCGACAGTGTCGACGGTGGTGTTGACGACAGTGTCGACGGTGGTGTTGACGACAGTGTCGACGGTGGTGTTGACGGCCTTGTCGACGGTGGTGTGGACGACAGTGTCGTCGGTGGTGTTGGCGACAGTGTCGACGGTGGTGTTGACGACAGTGTCGACGGTGGTGTTGACGACAGTGTCGACGGTGGTGTTGACGACAGTGTCGACGGTGGTGTTGGCGACAGTGTCGACGGTGGTGTTGACGGCAGTGTCGACGGTGGTGTTGACGACCGTGTCGACGGTGGTGTGGACGACAGTGTCGACGGTGGTGTTGACGACAGTGTCGACGGTGGTGTTGTTGACGACAGTGTCGACGGTGGTGTGGACGGCCTTGTCGACGGTGGTGTTGACGACAGTGTCGACGGTGGTGTTGGCGACAGTGTCGACGGTGGTGTTGACGACAGTGTCGACGGTGGTGTTGACGACAGTGACGACGGTGGTGTTGGCGACAGTGTCGACGGTGGTGTTGACGACAGTGTCGACGTGTCGACGGTGGTGTTGACGACAGTGTCGACGTGGTGTTGACGACAGTGTGTCGACGGTGGTGTTGACGACAGTGTGTCGACGGTGGTGTGTGTGTGTCGACGGTGTCGACGACAGTGTCGACGGTGGTGTTGACGACAGTGTCGACGGTGGTGTTGGCGACAGTGTCGACGGTGGTGTTGGCGACAGTGTGACGACGGTGGTGTTGACGACAGTGTCGACGGTGGTGTTGACGACCTTGTCGACGGTGGTGTTGACGACAGTGTCGACGGTGGTGTTGACGACAGTGTCGACGGTGGTGTTGACGACAGTGTCGACGGTGGTGTTGGCGACAGTGTCGACGGTGGTGTTGACGACAGTGTCGACGGTGGTGGTGGCGGTGGTGTCGACGGTGGTGTCGACGGTGGTGTTGACGGTCTTGTTGGACCAGTGTCGACGGTGGTGTTGACGACAGTGTCGACGGTGGTGTTGCCGACGACGGTGGTGTCGACGGTGGTGTCGGCGACAGTGTCGACGGTGGTGTTGCCGACAGTGTCGACGGTGGTGTCGACAGTGTCGACGGTGGTGTTGGCGACAGTGTCGACGGTGGTGTTGGCGACAGTGTCGACGGTGGTGTTGACGACAGTGTCGACGGTGGTGTTGACGACAGTGTCGACGGTGGTGTTTGACGACAGTGTCGACGACAGTGTGGTGTGTGACGACAGTGTCGACGGTGTGTGTGGACAGTGTGTCGACGGTGGTGTGTCGACGGTGGTGTTGACGACAGTGTGTCGACGTGGTGTTGACGACAGTGTCGACGGTGGTGTTGACGGATCGACGGTGTCGACGGTGGTGTTGGCGGCAGTGTCGACGGTGGTGTTGCCGGTGGTGTTGACGGCAGTGTCGATGGTGGTGTTGACGACAGTGTCGACGGTGGTGTTGACGACAGTGTCGACGGTGGTGTTGACGACAGTGTCGACGGTGGTGTTGACGACAGTGTCGACGGTGGTGTTGACGACAGTGTCGACGGTGGTGTTGACGGCAGTGTCGACGGTGGTGTTGACGACAGTGTCGACGGTGGTGTTGACGACAGTGTCGACGGTGGTGTTGACGACAGTGTCGACGGCGGTGTTGACGACAGTGTCGATGGTGGTGTTGACGACAGTGTCGACGGTGGTGTTGACGACAGTGTCGGCGGTGGTGTTGGCGGCGGTGTCGACGGTGGTGTTGACGACAGTGTCGACGGTGGTGTTGGCGACAGTGTCGACGGTGGTGTCGACGGCCGTGTCGACGGTGGTGTTGACGGTGTCGACGGTGGTGTTGGCGACAGTGTCGACGGTGGTGTTGACGACAGTGTCGGTGGTGTTGACGACACGGTGGTGTTGACGGCCGGTCGACGGTGGTTGCGGCGACCTTGTCGACGGTGGTGTTCGGCGACAGTGTCGACGGTGGTGTTGACGACAGTGTCGACGGTGGTGTTGGCGACAGTGTCGACGGTGGTGTTGACGACAGTGTCGACGGTGGTGTTGGCGACAGTGTCGACGGTGGTGTTGACGGCCATGTCGACGGTGGTGTTGAAGACAGTGACGACGGTGGTGTTGACGACAGTGTCGACGTTGGTGTTGACGGACTTGTCGACGGTGGTGTTGACGGCCATGTCGACGGTGGTGTTGACGACAGTGTCGACGGTGGTGTTGACGACAGTGTCGACGGTGGTGTTGGCGGCCTTGTCGACGGTGGTGTGGTGGCAGTGTCGACGGTGGTGTTGACGACAGTGTCGACGGTGGTGTTGACGACAGTGTCGACGGTGGTGTTGACGACAGTGTCGACGGTGGTGTTGACGACAGTGTCGACGGTGGTGTTGACGACAGTGTCGACGGTGGTGTTTGACGGCCATGTCGACGGTGGTGTTGACGACAGTGTCGACGGTGGTGTTGACGACAGTGTCGACGGTGGTGTTGGCGACAGTATCGAAGGTGGTGTCGGCGACAGTGTCGACGGTGGTGTCGACGACAGTGTCGACGGTGGTGTCGACGACAGTGTCGACGGTGGTGTTGACGACAGTGTCGACGGTGGTGTTGGCGACAGTGTCGACGGTGGTGTTGACGACAGTGTCGACGGTGGTGTTGACGACAGTGTCGACGGTGGTGTTGACGACAGTGTCGACGGTGGTGTTGGCGACAGTGTCGACGGTGGTGTTGACGACAGTGTCGACGGTGGTGTTGACGACAGTGTCGACGGTGGTGTTGACGACAGTGTCGACGGTGGTGTTGACGACAGTGTCGACGGTGGTGTTGACGACAGTGTCGACGGTGGTGTTGGCGTCGGTGTCGACAGTGGTGTTGATGACAGTGTCGACGGTGGTGGCGGTGTTGACGACAGTGTCGACGGCGGTGTTGACGACGGTGTCGACAGTGTCGACGGTGGTGTTGACGACAGTGTCGACGGTGGTGTTGACGTGTCGACGGTGGTGTGTTGCGACAGTGTCGACGGTGGTGTTGACGACAGTGTCGACGGTGGTGTGTTGACAGTGTCGACGGTGTGTTGACGACAGTGTCGACGGTGGGACGACAGTGTTGACGACAGTGTCGACGGTGGTGTTGACGGTGGTGTTGACGGTGGTGTCGACGGGTGGTGTTGGCGGTGGTGTGACGGTGGTGTTGACGACAGTGTCGACGGTGGTGTTGGCGACAGTGTCGACGGTGGTGTTGACGACAGTGTCGACGGTGGTGTTGACGACAGTGTCGACGGTGGTGTTGACGACAGTGTCGACGGTGGTGTTGACGACAGTGTCGACGGTGGTGTTGACGACAGTGTCGACGGTGGTGTTGACGACAGTGTCGACGGTGGTGTTGGCGACAGTGTCGACGGTGGTGTTGGCGACAGTGTCGACGGTGGTGTTGACGACAGTGTCGACGGTGGTGTTGACGACAGTGTCGACGGTGGTGTTGACGACAGTGTCGACGGTGGTGTTGGCGACAGTGTCGACGGTGGTGTTGACGACAGTGTCGACGGTGGTGTGGATTGTCGACGGTGGCCTTGTCGACGGTGGTGTTGACGGCAGTGTCGACGGTGGTGTTGACGACAGTGTCGACGGTGGTGTTGGCGACAGTGTCGACGGTGGTGTTGACGGCCAGTGTCGACGGTGGTGTTCGACAGTGTCGACGGTGGTGTTGACGACAGTGTCGACGGTGGTGTTGGCGACAGTGTCGACGGTGGTGTCGACGACAGTGTCGACGGTGGTGACAGTGTCGACGGTGGTGTTGACGACGTGTCGACGGTGGTGTTGACGTGTCGACCGTGTCGACGGTGGTGTTGGCGACAGTGTCGACGGTGGTGTTGACGGCGTGTCGACGGTGGTGTTCGAGTGTCGACGGTGGTGTTGGCGACAGTGTCGACGGTGGTGTTGACGGATTTGTCGACGGTGGTGTTGACGGCCTTGTCGACGGTGGTGTTGACGACAGTGTCGACGGTGGTGTCGACGGTGGTGTTGACGACAGTGTCGACGGTGGTGTTGACGACAGTGTCGAGTGTCGACGGTGGTGTTGACGACAGTGTCGACGGTGGTGTTGACGGCAGTGTCGACGGTGGTGTTGACGACAGTGTCGACGGTGGTGTTGTTGGCGACATTGTCGACGGTGGTGTTGACGACAGTGTCGACGGTGGTGTTGACGACAGTGTCGACGGTGGTGTTGACGACAGTGTCGACGGTGGTGTTGGCGACAGTGTGTGTCGACGGTGGTGTTGACGGACAGTGTCGACGGTGGTGTTGACGGCAGTGTCGACGGTGGTGTTGACGGCCATGTCGACGGTGGTGTTGACGACAGTGTCGACGGTGGTGTTGACGACAGTGTCGACGGTGGTGTGTTGACGTGGTGTTGTCGACAGTGTCGACGGTGGTTGACGACGACGGTGTCGACGGTGGTGTTGACGGCAGTGTCGACGGTGGTGTTGACGGTGTCGGCGGTGTCGACGGTGGTGTTGGCGACCGTGTCGACGGTGGTGTTGGCGACAGTGTCGACGGTGGTGTTGGCGACAGTGTCGACGGTGGTGTTGACGACAGTGTCGACGGTGGTGTTGGCGACAGTGTCGACGGTGGTGTTGGCGGCAGTGTCGACGGTGGTGTTGGCGACAGTGTCGACGGTGGTGTTGGCGACAGTGTCGATGGTGGTGTTGGCGACAGTGTCGATGGTGGTGTTGGCGGCAGTGTCGACGATGGTGGTGTTGACGTGTCAACGGTGGTGTGACGTTGACGGTGGTGTTGGCGACAGTGTTGACGGTGGTGTTGTCGACAGTGGTGTTGACGACAGTGACGACGTTGGTGTTGGCGACAGTGTCGACGGTGGTGTTGACGACAGTGTCGACGGTGGTGTTGACGACAGTGTCGACGGTGGTGTCGACGGTGGTGTTGACGACAGTGTCGACGGTGGTGTTGACGACAGTGTCGACGGTGGTGTTGACGACAGTGTCGACGGTGGTGTTGACGACAGTGTCGACGGTGTGGTGTTGACGTGTCGACGGTGTTGACGACAGTGTCGACGGTGGTGTTGACGACAGTGTCGACGGTGGTGTGACGACAGTGTCGACGGTGTGTGACGACAGTGTCGACGGTGGTGTTGACGACAGTGTCGACGGTGTGTGTTGACGACAGTGTCGACGGTGGTGTTGCCGACAGTGTCGACGGTGGTGTTGGCGACAGTGTCGACGGTGGTGTTGGCGACAGTGTCGACGGTGGGTTGACGACAGTGTCGACGGTGGTGTGTGGCGACAGTGTCGACGGTGGTGTTGGCGACAGTGTCGACGGGGGTGTTGGCGCCAGTGTCGACGGTGGTGTTGACGACAGTGTCGACGGTGGTGTTGACGACAGTGTCGACGGTGGTGTTGACGACAGTGTCGACGGTGGTGTTGACGACAGTGTCGACGGTGGTGTTGACGACAGTGTCGACGGTGGTGTTGGCTACAGTGTCGACGGCGGTGTTGGCGACAGTGTCGACGGTGGTGTTGACGACAGTGTCGACGGTGGTGTTGACGGCTTTGTCGACGGTGGTGTTGACGACGGTGGTGTCGACGGTGGTGTTGGCGACAGTGTCGACGGTGGTGTTGACGACAGTGTCGACGGTGGTGTTGACGACAGTGACGGTGGTGTTGACGACAGTGTCGACGGTGGTGTTGGCGACAGTGTCGACGGTGGTGTTGACGACAGTGTCGACGGTGGTGTTGACGACAGTGTCGACGGTGGTGTTGACGACAGTGTCGGGGGTGTTGACGACAGTGTCGGCGGTGGTGTTGACGACAGTGTCGACGGTGGTGTTGACGACAGTGTGTCGACGGGTGGTGCGACAGTGTCGACGGTGTCGACGGTGTGTCGACGGTGGTGTTGACGACAGTGTCGACGGTGGTGTGACGACAGTGTGTCGACGGTGGTGTTGACGACAGTGTCGACGGTGGTGTTGGCGACAGTGTCGACGGTGGTGTTGACGACAGTGTCGACGGTGGTGTTGACGACAGTGTCGACGGTGGTGTTGACGGTGGTGTCGACGGTGGTGTTGACGGACAGTGTCGACGGTGGTGTTGACGACAGTGTCGACGGTGGTGTTGACGACAGTGTCGACGGTGGTGTTGACGACAGTGTCGACGGTGGTGTTGACGGCCATGTCGACGGTGGTGTTCTGTGCTGTTGTTGGGGGGGGTGTTGTCGAAAGTGTCGACGGTGGTGTTGTCGGGGGTGTGGACGGTGGTGTTGACGGCGGTGTCGACGGTGGTGTTGGCGGCTGTGTCGACGGTGGTGTTGGCGACAGTGTCGACGGTGGTGTTGACGGCCATGTCGACGGTGGTGTTGGCGACAGTGTCGACGGTGGTGTTGACGACCAGTGTCGACGGTGGTGTTGACGACAGTGTCGACGGTGGTGTGTGTGTCGACGGTGGTGTCGACAGTGGTGGTGTTGACGACAGTGTCGACGGTGGTGTTGACGACAGTGTCGACGGTGGTGTGTTGACGACAGTGTCGACGGTGGTGTGACGACAGTGTCGACGGTGGTGTTGACGACAGTGTCGACGGTGGTGTTGGCGACAGTGTCGACGGTGGTGTTGACGACAGTGTCGACTGTGGTGTTGACGGCCTTGTCGACAGTGGTGTTGACGACCATGTCGACGGTGGTGTTGACGGCCGTATCGACGGTGGTGTCGGCGACATTGTCGACGGTGGTGTTGGCGGCCTTGTCGACGGTGGTGTTGGTGACAGTGTCGACGGTGGTGTTGACGACAATGTCGACGGTGGTGTTGACGACAGTGTCGACGGTGGTGTTGACGACAGTGTCGACGGTGGTGTTGACGACAGTGTCGACGGTGGTGTTGACGACAGTGTGTCGACGGTGGTGTTGACGACAGTGTCGACGGTGGTGTTGACGACAGTGTCGACGGTGGTGTTGACGACAGTGTCGACGGTGGTGTTGACGACAGTGTCGACGGTGGTGTTGACGACAGTGTCGACGGTGGTGTTGACGACAGTGTCGACGGTGGTGTTGACGACAGTGTCGACGGTGGTGTTGGCGACAGTGTCGACGGTGGTGTTGACGACAGTGTCGACGGTGGTGTTGACGACAGTGTCGACGGTGGTGTTGACGACAGTGTCGACGGTGGTGTTGACGACAGTGTCGACGGTGGTGTTGACGACAGTGTCGACGGTGGTGTTGACGACAGTGTCGACGGTGGTGTTGACGACAGTGTCGACGGTGGTGTTGGCGACAGTGTCGACGGTGGTGTTGACGACAGTGTCGACGGTGGTGTTGACGACAGTGTCGACGGTGGTGTTGACGACAGTGTCGACGGTGGTGTTGGCGACAGTGTCGACGGTGGTGTTGACGGCCTTGTCGACGGTGGTGTTGACGACCATGTCGACGGTGGTCGACGGTGGTGTGGTGTCGACGGCGACTTTGTCGACGGTGGTGTTGACGACAGTGTCGACGGTGGTGTTGACGACAGTGTCGACGGTGGTGTTGGCGACAGTGTCGACGGTGGTGTTGGCGACAGTGTCGACGGTGGTGACGCTGGTGTGGACGGCGGGGTCGACGGGGGTGTGGACGGCAGTGGCGCGGGTGGTGTTGAGGACAGTGTCGACGGTGGTGTTGGCAGTGTCGACGGTGGTGTTGACGACAGTGTCGACGGTGGTGTTGACGACAGTGTCGACGGTGGTGTTGACGACAGTGTCGACGGTGGTGTTGGCGACAGTGTCGACGGTGGTGTTGACGACAGTGTCGACGGTGGTGTTGACGACAGTGTCGACGGTGGTGTTGACGACAGTGTCGACGGTGGTGTTGACGGCCATGTCGACGGTGGTGTTGACGACAGTGTCGACGGTGGTGTTGACGACAGTGTCGACGGTGGTGTGTGACGACAGTGTCGTCGACGGACGGTGTCGACGTGGTGTGACGACGGTGTCGTGTGGTGTTGACGACAGTGTCGACGGTGGTGTTGACGACAGTGTCGACGGTGGTGTTGACGACAGTGTCGTGTGTGGTGTTGGCGGCGGTGTCGACGGTGGTGTTGACGGACAGTGTCGACGGTGGTGTTGACGACAATGTCGACGGTGGTGTTGGCGACGGTGTCGACGGTGGTGTTGACGACATTGTCGACGGTGGTGTTGACGACAGTGTCGACGGTGGTGTTGACGACAGTGTCGACGGTGGTGTTGGCGACAGTGTCGACGGTGGTGTTGACGACAGTGTCGACGGTGGTGTTGTCGACAGTGTCGACGGTGGTGTTGACGACAGTGTCGACGGTGGTGTTGACGACAGTGTCGACGGTGGTGTTGACGACAGTGTCGACGGTGGTGTTGACGACCTTGTCGACGGTTGTTGACGACAGTGTCGACGGTGGTGTTGACGACAGTGTCGACGGTGGTGTTGACGACAGTGTCGACAGTGTCGACGTGTCGACGGTGTTGACGACAGTGTCGACGGTGGTGTTGACGACAGTGTCGGCGGTGGTGTTGGTGGCCATGTCGACGGTGGTGTTGACGACAGTGTCGACGGTGGTGTTGACGACAGTGTCGACGGTGGTGTTGGCGACAGTGTCGACGGTGGTGTTGACGACAGTGTCGAATGTGGTGTTGGCGACAGTGTCGACGGTGGTGTTGGCGACAGTGTCGGCGGTGGTGTTGACGACAGTGTCGACGGTGGTGTGTTGACGACGACGGTGGTGACGACGTGTCGGTGTTGACGACAGTGTCGACGGTGGTGTTGGACGACAGTGTCGACGGTGGTGTTGACGACAGTGTCGACGGTGGTGTTGGTGACAGCTTTGTCGAGGGTGGTGTTGACGACCATGGGTCGAGGGTGGGGTTGGCGACAGTGTCGACGGGTGGTGTTGACGACAGTGTCGATGGTGGTGTTGACGGATTTGACGACGGTGGTGTTGACGACGGTGGTGTCGACGGTGGTGTTGACGACAGTGTCGACGGTGGTGTTGACGACAGTGTCGACGGTGGTGTTAGTGTCGACGGTGGTGTTGACGGCCGTGTTGACGGTGGTGTTGGCGACCATGTCGACGGTGGTGTTGACGACAGTGTCGACGGTGGTGTTGACGACAGTGTCGACGGTGGTGTTGACGACAGTGTCGACGGTGGTGTTGACGGCTTTGTCGACGGTGGTGTTGACGACAGTGTCGACGGTGGTGTTGACGACAGTGTCGACGGTGGTGTTGACGACAGTGTCGACGGTGGTGTTGACGACAGTGTCGACGGTGGTGTTGACGACAGTGTCGACGGTGGTGTTGACGGCAGTGTCGACGGTGGTGTTGACGACTTTGTCGACGGTGGTGTTGACGGCCTTGTCGACGGTGGTGTTGACGACAGTGTCGACGGTGGTGTTGTTGACGGTGGTGTCGACGGTGGTGTTGACGACAGTGTCGACGGTGGTGTTGACGACAGTGTCGACGGTGGTGTTGACGACAGTGTCGACGGTGGTGTGGTGTCGGCGACAGTGTCGACGGTGGTGTTGGCGACAGTGTCGACGGTGGTGTTGACGACAGTGTCGACGGTGGTGTTGGCGACAGTGTCGACGGTGGTGTTGACGGCCGTGTCGACGGTGGTGTTGGCGACAGTGTCGACGGTGGTGTTGACGA